>NW_010395898.1:85200-85413 GCF_000710305.1 Buceros rhinoceros silvestris
TATTTAAACACTATTTAAAAGGATTTTAAATAAGCAGATTTTATTTAACACTGCACTAATGCACTGCAATAGAAAATGATACAACAGAGCTGCTACAAATAAACATAATGCTTTTACCCTTACCCCACACCCCCCTCCCTTCCAAATTCCCCAGATCTGTATTATTAAGTCCAATGAGCATACCAGATCTTTCTGTCTGAAGCTGAAATACAG
>NW_010395898.1:85549-92452 GCF_000710305.1 Buceros rhinoceros silvestris
AGGAATGCCAGACTCACACAGCCCATTTGCCCTTTGGTTTTGTGCCTGCTGAATCTGCATTCTGGGTCTGCGGAATTAATTACGATAGTACCGGTCACTGGCAATGTCAGCGTTGCCAGTTCAGGTGTATCAAATGTGCTTTCTTATACACCTACAACTTTGAGAGGCAGGCGCCTTCTCTGGTAAGGCTGGTGTACTCTGCCCTCTAGCGCGAGGTGCACCAGGACGTGTTTATTTAAAGGGCATACTCCTGCCACCATGGACTCCAAAGCGGTAGGTGTTCTTCCTATGCCATCCTGGAAAACGTGTCACTTCCTGTACCCCTTATCAGCTGGATATGCTGCTAAACCAAACACAAGGGGATGGCCTGGAACTGTAGCATTCTATTGCAAGAGCCTAGAGTAAGAAAGAGACGCTGGGGCATATCTCACTGGGTCACATGGAAGACATTTCATATAAGCAATTCCAACCATGAAGAGGCAAAGATGAACATTTTACTGCTCACAATAGTATTAAATAAGTCTGCTTCACAAAAAAAAAAAAAAATTAGGAAATGTTATGTTCAGAGCTATAATGTACATAAATCTAGCACTAACGTTGTACCAGAGAGCAAACTGTTCTTTCCAAAACACTCCAGTGAAAGAACAGATTGGGTTCATTTGGTATTTACATGTATTTCCCTGCAACCTGAAAGACGGGAAATAAACTCCACCAGAGGACTACAGAATTGTTTTTTGTCCTTTAAGGCAAAAGCTGCCTGTCATCTTCGAGCAGAACCTAAAACAAAGGAATGCAAATCCTTAGGGTTGGAAATTGGTGTTTTTAAACATGACTACAGCTAAAAACTGTGTGAAAAGTAGCCATGAGAAATACATCTTAAACCGATCATAAAAATATGTATTTTCTTCTGAATGATTAAGCTTCTTGCGATGACACATCTTATAGCAATTATCCTCTACATACAATCCTGTGGATTTTCTTGTTCCAATTGTTTCACTTGGCAATTAGTACAATATTGATAGTATGATGGATTTTGCTTTTATTATCATGATTTATCATTTAAAACAAGCAGTAGCAGTCATAGGGATAAAAAGGAACAAAAGCTGCCAATTTTTCACTAAAATGTACCAAGTGCCTGTGGCTGTGCGTAGTGAGTACTGTAATTACTACTGGTTTAGAGCGACATAAAAAACACAGGTAGAACCTATGGTTCTCCCATTTAAAGTCCAGATATGTTAAGCCCTCTTTGCACAGATGTCAAACATCTGCCTCTTCCTCGCAGATAAACAAGGCTCCTACTCTATCCTGGTTTTGTAGGATCAGCCTTTGCAGGCTCAGGTCAAATAATTTGAATAAGCCAAGCTTAGTTCACACTCTTAGACAAAATTATAAAGCCAGCTCTTTCTCACCTTTTCCAAGGCTCTCCTCAATATTTTGCCCAGAAACCTGATACAAAACAGTCTGACACAGGTTGGTTTTTTTTTTAAACTCTTGGGCATGTAATTTAAGGTAACTACACTTTAACTCTGTTGAGGATCTGCCCTTGTAACATAGTTGACAGGATCTCTTCCCAGAAAAACTGCAAACACTTCTTTCAGGCTGGCAGAGAAAAATAAGTTTTATACAGCAGAGTCTTAATAAGAAGATCTTCCCTTTAAAGATTCATGATGAGCACCATTAGATTCTGCTAGGAAAATTATACGAACACAATTTGTTAACATTGTCAAATATCTAGTGCTGCAGAAAAGGCAGACGTGCATCCTCAATGCCAAGCTCAGAGCAAAGATAGATTTATACATTTTTTTGTTTTCTGAAGATACCTACGACGTCATTTCCCTTTGTAAACACGCTAGGTAATGAACACCTTTTCTTAGTCCATCAAGTGCTCAGTATTTAAGAGTAGAGGAATATTTTGTGCTCATTTTTGTAAAGTTTCTTCACCTTATGGTTGAATAAGGTTTTCAACAGGGACTCGGATCACACGATGACTGCTGTCTCTGCTCATACTATAACTTTCGGCATTTATTAGACCACCTTTCTGCCGGTGGTATTGGCACCGCCAGCTCAGGCCGCTGCAGTCTAATACTTTTTACTATAAAACTCACCCTGTTTTCTCAGTCATCTAAGGTAGGTTGTAAATTTTTGAGACTAATTTAAAGAAAAGAGAAAACAAGACCAAATACCTTGCCTAAGTCTAAAAATATGAAAAAAAGGGAACACACTAAGAAATCTCCATGTTTCAAAGTAGAAGCTTCAATTTTGCCTGTGAGTGTTTGGATGAGTGAGAAAAGCGTATTTTCCTCTCCACGGGAAAGATCAAGTCAAATTTTCCCTAAATCGAACACCTTTGTAAGATCAGTGTGTATATGAAAAGGATTTTGAAGATAACTGTAGAAGCTTCTCCATCTCCTCCCAGCTGCTAGTCATCTCTACCAAACAGCGAGGTGTGCAGCGTTGGAGAGCAGAACCCTACTGCAGCTGCTTTCTGGAGCTCCAGCTGTTGGCTGCAGGAGCTTCTGCACTCTCACACAGAGGATCTGAAAGTGTGAATGCAGGAGCATGGATTCAGACAGCCTAAATCCCACCCATGATCCCGGACTGAGCATTCCCTCTTGGCTTGTCCCTACCCACTGGAGATGTTAGGCTTTCACTGGAATTCAGAGTATGAAACAGCAGCCAGATTGCGCGAGGAAGTAGCACTGCATAAGGCAAACACATAAAGGCAGGATGCAGAAAAATCACGGACAGTTAATGAAGGTGGTGTGGTACAGGGACCGGCTTCGTTTCAGTGCTTTATTACTCACAGCACAGCAACCGAATTTGTCAATATGGGGAAAATATTTAAAGGCCCTAATGGATGACGACTGCCTAATGGGTCCCCCCTTTCAATGTGGTAAAGTGTACATTTGCCACATGTGCTTTTAAAGGGCTTCCTTTTTAATTACAGCTCAACCCCTAGAGGAAACAAAGACTTGAATTTCCATGAAAATCAATGAGTATTTCAAGCTCTCAACAACTGCCAAGACCAGAAACTAAGTTAACAATATATTTGCAATTATGGTGTGGAGAAAACCTATCCCTCCTCAAGTTATGGGTTAATTAGCATGGGCCTAAACTGACTGCACTTTCTGTGGTCTGAAGGGAGAGTCAGTGAATACCAGTTTCTAGACAGAATTGATGCCTTCCTAAAAACAAAGGTTTTGAAAGACAAGCTTTTCAATAGATACAGCACTTCAAAAAACACTGAGAGAATCTACGACTTTCTGGTATAGACCGACTACTGGTCAGGAACTCAGTCACAGAGTTATTAAATTAGGAAAATCATTTGGGTGGATGAATAGGAAACAGATGTCAGAGACAATGAACTTTGTCTCTCTGTTTAGGGTCAATAGCACATTATGTTGAGGCAATAAGTCACCAACATCACTAGCATAAATGCTGAAAGGAAAGGATAATAATATGGGAGAAGCCAAAGAGGTAGGAAAGAGCCACGAGACTGGAAAGTCGGAAGCTGCAACTTTTCACTGGAAAACCATAACCCTTGCAAAATAATTAAATAACTTGTATTATACCTCATTTACCTCTAACCTAGCCTACAAAGGAGAAAATCTTGGGCTCTGAATGGAAGCAAAACCAGGTCAAATTAAAGATATATGCAGATCTAGACAAGATCTTGAATAAACCTGATTCAGAATGAGCGGCATTTCTAGCGCTCCAAATCCCAGCCTGCTGGCTCACATTGTCTCTTCCCCCTCAGGCAGAGTGAGAAACTGGCAGCTAAATAAATGGATCCCAAGCAAACAGGCTGATCTCCACGCCGTGTTCGGAAAGGCAGGCAAGAGTGCCTCTCGTGCTTAACCGCGTAAGGCAACACAGTCTGGTCTACCAGCCTTCTCTTTTGAGTAAGGAAGATTCTCTGTTCTCTTTATATCTTACGCCTGCCTAAAAATTAATTGAAATCAGTTATGAAATGCTCAATAGGACCAAAACCATAAAAATTTCTAGAAAAATATTAATAAATAATTTGTAAATAAAGAGCTCCTCTAGGAAGCTTATGAATCAGATGACTTTTCCTTAGACCTCTTCAGCTGTACGTATTCTAATGTATCATTCAATATTCAAAGGTAGAACATTATCAATCATGTTCGGACCCTTTCTAATTTATCCCTTTCTGTATTTTCAAAGAACAATTGCAGAAGTTAGTTTACGAGCACTTGCACCAATAGGCATTAATTTTGGCTATGAGTCAGAATACAATCAGACAGGAATCTAAACCCAACCAAATGAAATATATTATGGTGAACAGTCCTTCAAACATTTTAGTTTGCTTGTCAGTTTACAACCAGGGTGCAGATGAATACATCGGTAAAACCAGCTGCAATGAACTTTCAGTAATGATTTTAATAGGATTGGAAGCAGAACTATTTTGCACTTCAAAATTCTTAAGAATAGCGTTATGGTATGGCAATAAGAGATTAATGGAGATCTTGCAAAAAAAGATAAATGGCACTACAAGAATACCAGAAAACTGGGGGCATGGGGGAGAAATTAATTGAACCTAAACTTTTGATAAATATTTATTTTTTTGCAGAAGAAAAATGCACACTAGTTTGAGCTGTCATTATGCTAACCTATATCCTATTTTTCATATTATTAGTAATACATAATGTGGTAGTTTATATTCAAAAATAAAACCAGAATGTATATACCTCATGTATTTATCCAGAAATACACTAAGGTTACTATGGTTACGAAAAATCCATTACCTTTGAATACAGAATGAAAAAGTTTGACTTTAAGTGTGCACTATTTATTATAGTGATCATCAACAGCCTTCAGGAGGTTCTCTAACTGGATTCATTTTTCAGTGTCAAAACTGACCCAGCCACACCAGTAGCTTATGGCCTGTGCAAGGCAAAGAAATTTGAACTATATGAATTTTTAAATATGTTTTATACTAACTGAGGAGGCAGGAATAGCTTTGAATTTTAAGACCTTACATTAAAAAGAAAGTATGGTCTTGGTACCCTTCTCCCCCTGAGTTGTCCGATATGAAACACTTCATTTTCACTTGCACCCTTCTACCACATAAAATTTCCGATGGGTCCAGAACAATGCTTCGGCTGTGCTATGATACTTCTCGCTCATTATTTTGTTTTTCATCGTTGGCATAACGTCTGCACAAGTAACTTGGGTATTTCATTAAACTGCACCAATTACATTAAAACAGGAAGTTTTATTACCACGCTTCACTGTACTGCCAAACAAGTCATTTAGCTTCTGTGTAATAGTTTAAGAGTACTGACATAACCTGGTTATTGCCACAATGTATAACTGCTATCAGAAAAAAATGGATTATTAGTGTATGCTTTTAGCAAATGAATTAAACACGGGCTCTTCAGGAAAGCAACACAGCGTCTCTATAATTAAGAATATTTAAGGAAGACAGTAGGAGAAACTATTAAACCTGTACATAATGTCATGGCTTCAACTGCTTACAGTTACTGTTTTGAGAGCTAGACGGTACCAGATTGAAAGAGTAATAAAATCGTTAAAACATGACTCGGGTCCTGTGAAAGAGGATATCACAGCATAACATTTAGCTACACCAAAGCAACATTACTTTATGAGAGTCCCGACAGAGAGTTTTATTACAGATTCTTTAAACAATGGAACGCTTTAGGGCTTAAAGTGCATCCAGCCCATTTTAAAATTATCTTTCTTTTACTAGGAAATAAGAAGGACTCAGTCATATAATTACTCATAGCACCTGTAAGATGACATGCTACCTAGCAGAGAACTCACCTTTTACAACATATTTAGTTCCATTTCCGAAGTAAATTGGTACCCCATTCATACATAAAATATACTGTGTAATAACGCCGTTTGGTTTTTTGGGTGGACTCCAACTCATCAGCAGGAACGTGGGAAAGGATAGTGCTGTGGGTGCTTGCACATCTTCAGGGGCTAGTGAAAAAAATACATATAATAATATTTATTATATTTCCACAAATAATAAATCATTTTGGTGAGCTGGTACCACCAGAATGATTTTGGGTAAGTTGAAATTTCAGAAGAGATTTTAGGCTAGCAACACACCAGCATTTTGAGAACTCTCCTATGACATGTGAGGTGTCCGAGCCAAACAGAAACATCTATAAAACACAAGGACGTAGTCTTTGCTTTTCAGGAGAATAATTATGGACTAATTGTCCTCATATAACTTTATCTTTCAACACTGAGCAAGGAGAGGGGTACCTAATTTTAGTCCTTTTTTTTAACGCAATTTTTTTGTCTTCTCCTTCATGCATTTCATCCCTGACTACAAAGTGATCATTCTTCCTAATCTCAAATGCAGACGCTGCATTCTTACACCTACAGCTTATTTCAGACTTTTCCTAATTCAATACACTTAGACAAGTTTTTTAGCACAGTTTTTATGTATATAAGATGCTAGATGTTGGCAATGGATAGTAATCTAAAAGCCGAGTTGTCTCACCGTTCCAATGAGTTATATGCTAGAAGCACAAGCAACCCCACTGAGCATCGCAAGAGGAGCAGAGCTCAGGCCTTATTCTGTGAGGAATATCTTCTAATGTACAAGCTTTGTGCTAGCAATTTAAAACAATAACTAGCAGTGGCTGCCAATGTGAAAACAATATAAAGTAATGAATGTTTCAACAGGGAAACAGGGATAGCTGGAGGGTGTGATATGGTGTCTGTCTTCTGTATCATCAATTTATTGTTACTAAGAGCATGCAACAAGAGCATCCAAAAATAGAAACTCCACACATTGACTTTTTGTTCAATTCTTCTGAGGGATAAAACACATGTTCCCCATGGCTTTATTTGATCTCTGGAGAAAAAAAAAAAAAAAAAAAAAAAAAAATATTTTCCCCCAAA
>NW_010395898.1:92495-113192 GCF_000710305.1 Buceros rhinoceros silvestris
AAAAAAAAAAAAAAAAAAAAAATCTATTCTCGCCTAAACCTTCCCAATACGACAGCACATCTGAAAGCAGCGGACACTTTTCTCAAGCATGTGTAAGAATTCCTGCTTTATTCACCAGGCTCAGAAAATAAGACATAAACAATTTATGTTTTAATTATTATATTACACCATAACGAAACATGCAGTACTGTATTTCACGTTTATGTCACAGGGTCCATTAACCGTTTGGCCACGTTTTGTCCATTAACCGTCAGAGGGAACACCCTTCCACGGGTAAGGCCTCCAGACAAACTCAGTCAGATTTTGCAGAACCTCCAAGAAGCCATAACTGGATTTTTATTTGATTGGTTCTGCTGGCAGTGGCTAACACATTCACATCAAAAGGCCGGTCTGGCAACGTGAGCCTGCAATCTTCAGGACCGTCCTCACCAAGACACCACCTTGCACGACCACCTGCTTTGGCAGCAGTTCAACACCAACCATTCTTTTAATTATTATGGTTGAAATTCACATAACTTCACGCTAAAATTTTGTTTTATTGGTACTGTATTACTACCTAGTTTACGTGAGAAGATAAAACAAAGGACAGTGGGAAGGAGGGAATTTTGAAAATACTCCACAACATGGGAGATTAACGACTGTGCTATAAACGCATACCAAAATCTTCATTATTCTACTGGTGTAAATTTGGAGTAACTGACAATTTTAACTGGATTAACATGACTTTAGGAGGAAAGAACCAGGAGACGTGGACTTCATGTTGAATTGATAATGGTGTTAGATATGCCACAGATATTTTGGGAGCATTTGCTCCAGTAATTGATGTGTATTACTTATCAGCCTAGTCTCTAAGTCAGAATTGTAATGTATTTTCTCTTTCTTCCTGCTCTAGTTCTTAATGTAAGTACAGAAAACATAAATTTACACTCACAAACCTTTACGTTTGAGCACAACAACATGTAAAAGTGTTTAGAAAAAAAAGGGAAATCTGAACAGTGATTAATAACTCACTCAACTGGCATTTGGAGGTTTCATCACACTGAAATAATTGTTGCCTATTGCTGGTGTTTAGCAGTTAAAAGAAACCATGGAAATCAACCGTTTGATTCTCAATTTCATACTGTGCCATACAATCAATTCTTTTTAGTCAGACTGTCTCTAGATTTACTTCTGAGCCATAGTAAAATGAGGAAGCTTTCATTAATCTTTCAGATGCTTCATATTAATGACAAGGCTCTTGCATGAACAATGTAACAGCAATTAAAAAGCCCATTAATCTGCATTACAGCTATTAAAGATGCATGTCATTAAAGGGTATGGAGTTTGATTCATTTTCGCACCCCCCCAAAAAATGGAGCAATTATGGTCTGGCAATGCACTTTGTCATCAAATTAGGTTGGGGTTTTCCAGCAAATGGCTTTGCAGCATTTAGCTCTTCTCCTGTTTTATTATTCATGACTGAAATGTGGAAGTCAAGACCTTTGAAATTACTTTACCTTCTTGTGGAGTGGAGATGTTCAATGCATGCGAGCTCTCAGTACAGCCAGCCAATGTGCAAGCAGTTAGGGTTACAGCATAGTTTGTGAAGGGCTGCAAGTCTGTCAATATGCCTGCAACAGAAGAAAGCAAGATGTTACGCGAGTACAGTGAGCAGACTCATTACATACACACACAGACAGAAGTAAAAAAAATTGAAGTTTTCTGTTACAGGCTTCCACAATTACAGGCGGAAAAGAAAAATGATTAAAAGGTTTCACTCTTATTCTGCCAAGACTTAAATTTTGCAAAACAAATTAGGGGTAAATGGTATTTTATTCCATTTTAACTATTAATGATGGACCTAAGTTTCTTTAGTTATGGTTACCATAACAGATACTACTGAAGTATCATGAAGACTGAAATGTATATTTTAATATAACAATGGCAGTAATGGAGCTTCTCTCTTAGTCTGTAATTAACAAAGTTTTTTCAGTTATTCATTTTGGTTTTCCAAGGAATTTTCACTGTCTCCCAAAACAAATTTTTTTTAATGCTTTTTCTCCAATGTTTCCCCTATTCATCCGTAAACTGAAATGCCTCTTCTGTGTGAAACATCCCACCTGTGTTTCATTACTTCAGCACACAGACCATATATTTGCTATACTACTACAGCAAGGTAATTCAGGGAACAGAGTACTCAAGAGTTTACAAGAAAAACAAATATCTGTTATCTTCTGCTTTTTTACATCCTGCTTATGGTAGTGAAGAGAGTTGCTAGACTCCCACATACCGATCAGCTCCTTATCCCAGTAACTGCAACAAATCAGTGCTTACCACTGCAGGAAGTTACACAACATTTTGAACGGCAATAGACAGAAGGACTACATGAGGGGAAAATGTGGTTTACGGTCATTTTCGGAAACATCAGCTGCTCCCATTTCAAAGTAGGTCCAACAATCAAGTAATACGGAATGAAAATGCAGTAGTAATTAAAAGAAGGCAAATTCATGTCAAGTTTTATTTCAAACCATGTTCTCACCTCAACCCTCATAGCTTTTAGTAAAATCAATGGGGTGTTTCATTTAAAAAAAAAAAAATTAGAGCAAAGTATGTTATCTTTGAACTGTCTGACACCGGCATTTTGCAAAGCAGGTTCACAAACAACAGTACTTCAAAGAACCATAATTCTTGGCCAAACATCCAACAGTCCAATAAGACTGCAAATCCCCTCAGCATTACATGTATACAAACAGGTAGAAGAAATTAGTCCTTATTATTACTCTTAAGTTACTACATAGAATGCAACATATCTTTGGGTTTAATTAAAAAAATAACTTTTTTCCCCACAAAAGTCCTATATACTCACAAGAAAGGCCTGGAGAATTTGATGCTGGAAGTTAACAGCTATGACATAAAAATGTTATTTTCTGAGTAGGACAATCAAAGTCCAGAAATATTTATATTGTGTTTACTAACAGGTACGTTCATATGGAAAATGCAACATTAGCTTTCACTGAATTAGTAATGTTTGAGTCTTTTCTTGCCATTAATCCAAGAAACTTCAAAGGTTGGCATTGCAATAATCTTTCTATTTGCATTCTCTGAGGTCCAATTCTAGTCATACACACAAAGGGATACTCAGAAGTAATCACATTTACTTCAGAGTAGTGCTAAACTAAAACCAGTTGATCAGAATCCACTCTCTCTGGTTATAGTTTTCATTCTGCACATCCCCAGTTAACAATGGAAAGCTGTACTGCCGTCTTACTATCTAATGGAAATGCAACAGGAAAGAAAAAGAACGTTGTGTCAGCCACTACTCAAGCGAATGTGCCTGTAACCTTCCTGTGACGGAAGGCAAATATTTTTAAGATCATTCAAAAAGCAGAAAATAGGAAATAATGATGTTTTAAAGCACTGCTATCCCTGTAAAGCAGGAATATTGGAATCTACAGTAAATTCTTCAGCTTAGAAATTTCATCAGTCAAAACCCCATTCTTTTTACAGAAGTGTAAGTACAAAGCACTTATTTCCAGATCACAGAGGGTTAAACATGAGCAAGTATGAAAGGTACTATTGGAATTACCTTCAGCAAATAAACACACGCAGAAACAAATCCTCTAACTGTGACATGTGCAAGTTCTCGGTCGAGAGAGGCATGGTGCACCATATACGCCTTCTCCCTGTTCACACTGCTGTGCTTTGGAAGGCAGTTTAGTTTTATTTGTACGTTTAGCACTTGTAGCATTCTCTTCTTATGAAGCACTGAATTAATCCTCCTCGCATTTCCTGATGGAAGACCTTATGTGGGGTCACCAAAGGCTTCAGGCACTGAGAGCCGCAGTAGCACCCATCCAGAAAGATGCTCGTAGCTGTAGATGGTTTGGATTGGGCTGTTCGGTTTACTTTTGTCAAAGTAGAAAGGTTTTATATAAAGCACTGCAGCATGTCAGCATGTACATTGCATAAGTAGGTTTGTGAAAAAAATAAACCAGCTAATAAACCCTTTTGCAGCAGCAGGTTTATGTTATAAAAAATATTCAGCAAAAGTGGTAACTTAAGAAAATAATTTGTGCATTTCCTAATTAATGCCTTCCCTTCACGTGTACTCTTGCACTATTTTCTTTCCACAAAGAAACAGATGTGCTGCATAGGTAGGCAATAGAGAGCGCACAGATTTTATTTACATACTTCAGCAAACTACTTTTTCCTCAGCTGCCAACCTATCTGTTTGGCCAGCATCCACTGTAATCTGTTCTCCTTCATTATGTTAATCTGTGGGCGGAAAGATTTCTGTCATCTTCAAATCGCTTGTACAGCAATGGTAAACACCTTGGCCTGTCTGTAATTGGACAGGTGTCTGCATTGGTGTCACCCGGCTTTTAATTCAATTAAAGAACTGGCTGCTCTGCTCTCATTACCCACTCATTTCCTCTGCACTTTGAGTCAGTCAGTGAAATTTACACTCAATGCCTGACTATCGTAGAGTACAAAGTCAGCAGTCCCATAGCAAAGATCATCACTGACACACGTGAGTTAATTTATAGCATAGCAAAATAAATTTTGCAATAAAAAAACAGCCCATGATCCAATGAAGCTGGTTGGCAGGTCTAAAAACTTTCCCTAGCACTTCAATTATCACACTCTCAGACTGGCATCTCTCGTCTATACCCAATAACTGCTGATCTGGTAAGAGTCCATCAGGCTTTCCAAGGTGGGATGCTAACAAAGCCAAATCTGGCCATAACCACTCTTGCATATATTCTATTAATGTTAACAGAAGAGACGTAGACAAATCAGTCACTTCGATCAGGAGACAGAATTAAAGGCATTATCAATATTTAAGATGATGGTCAGCCTTCCACATTTGGGATATGAGCCCCATTCATTCAGCCTGCCGCTATAGAGCGGCTGAATCCAACTAGACTTAAAATTTACATCATAGACTACCTTCCAAGCCTTAAAATCCACATGGGGAATCAGAGACGGTAAATCATTCTAACACACCACTCCTATCTGCCCACTCAAAGAACCTTTGGAAATAAATTAAAGTTCTAACACAGACATTTTGACACAGTGACCCCATGAAACTGAATAATGTCATTTGTTAAATATGAATGTAAAGTTAACAGTCTAAAAGAGTGATCTGGAATCACACCTAGAACATTAAGCCCACTTTATATGCAAAACTAGCATTTAATTTTCTATACTTTTATTTAAATGATCTTTAATTATTTGCAATATTTAAAGTTGAGCTTTAGAGTTGTGTCAAAGAGAAAATGCTAGGTTCATTCTCGCAGATAAGGGATAAAAACATTGGCACGGGCAGTGGAAAAGGATCAACAACAACGAATTTATGGTAAAATGATTGTGTGGACTAGTCGGAGTTAGTTGCATCTTTATATCCACTCCATTCATCATTCTAATGCACATGGTATATAAGATGATTAAATATCCGGCTTCTTCCTTGCACTTCTCCATAAACCAGACATTTCTTTTGTTCAGTACATCTCAAAGGCAGGTCTCGTATTTCGGTAGCTCAGCCAGATTCCACAGTATTCTGGCAGAGTTTGAGTGGAAAAGTAGCACTTCTCATCAAGGAAAAAACCATGGTTTTATCACTAAGGTATCAGGGCTAACAGTCTGTTCACAAACGCAAAAACAGATTCAAAGGCAATGACAATATTTTAGCAATTTCCTCATCCAGTTAAAAGACTTTTATGAAAGCAGCTGTTTCATTGTTCCAGCCTGTCACACTGCTTTTTCAGAAAGTTGCTTCAAAACACCACCAGATCTTCAGAGATTAAAAGACACTCTTGCTTACAGTGCCTTAGAGAGCTTTTACTCTGCATAACGAATGCGTTAAACAAATTTAAAAAGCTCACCTCAATTTATAACACATTTACTGAAGGAGCCTTCCCATAAAACCAAAACTAAACCCACTCACCCCCCGCCACAACTCACTCAAAACCAGCTATTTAAGCTATACAGATGTAACGCAACGCTAAGGTTCCGTTCCAGACTTCTGCAACAAATGCGCTCAGCCAAGACTGTGCAAGAGGACGATTTTGCAAGGCTAAACCTATTCTTTTTTTACAGGTAAATTCAGCTAATTTTAATCGCAACCAGGCACTACTTTCATACGCAGCCTGCAAAATCAGCTCTGCTACTGAATATTAAGAGTCTCAAAGTCAACGGCAGAGCCTACTCACACAAATTCCATTTGTTTCACAAGCTGAATGTATTTCTTGCCAAAGGGACTTTTCCTTTTCTTTTTCATTGTTTCCTCCCTAACACTCCAGTTCATAAGGACTTATTTTGAAATACACATATCGCAACTGAAACAACACTTGCCCTTACAGATTTACCTTAATTCTTGTTTAAGTTCTTTAAAAAAAAAAAAAAAAAATAATAGCAGATCTCCCCTCCCCAAACCTAACGACTATTTAGCCAACTTGAACGCCTGAGGTCATGCAGCATCTGTGTAACAAAGTCACTTGTGTGTCGAGATGCATCACTGCCACAGTACACTTAATCACAGTCCAGTGGTCAGGGAAGGAAGTCCTCAACTGACTTTGTGGTTTTGACAGATTGTAGCAAAAACTGCTTAAGTACATGTGTCTTCTACATATGCATTTCTGGGCTGAAAAACCTGTGCACATCAATCTGTCGCATACATCTGCATTTTTAAAGCATCTTCTACTGTAAGTATAGTATGAGTCATAAAATTTTGAAGAAATACTGAAAAAGAGGGCACCTGTTCCAACTCTTTGGATTATAAGAGCAACAACAACAAAAAAAGTTTAGTCACTGGATTTCTGTGACTTGGAAACCCCTTTTTTCCCAAGAGAAAAATTTCATGATCAACTACACACAAGCTCCACCGGCCTTGAAGACGCAGTTCAGGTTGCAGTGGTTCAAGGGAGCCTGTTGCATCACTCCTAACACAGGGCAACTCTCTGGCTACTTTAATTTGCCGAAAACCTTGCCTAACCGCCCAATTTTGCACTGAGTTAATTAACCACAGAGAGTATTGGTTCTGTAATATCTATCACTACATTATTCTTTATCCTTCCCGGTAACTATGTCATAATTTTCTGCAGGATGATGAAGTTTGCAGAGAGAGAAAGAAAAACTGTTAACTACTTTGCAAATTTTTTTTGAGTATGAATATGAAAAACATTAGTAATCCTTGCCATCTTCACAAACCTTAAGAAGTTTATTTCTTTTTATTCATAAAAGCATTGGTATGTAGTTATGTATTGATGTAATTCTGGTAAAATGTTCAGGTTTATTTAACCAGACAATTTATATTTCATACGAATAAATTTATAGAACACGATTGGACTGTAAATAAAATTCATTTAGGTCTAAACTCAATCAAGTTAGAATCTTAATACTGCAGAATATTAACATCATTTATGTTTTAAAATGCATATATTGAAAAATACGCTGGTAGTCTGCTAATGCCAGCTAAGTGAAAGGAGATATGAACCTACATTCTGCCGCTCTGAATTAGAGTCATTAGGAGCTCAGGCACCACCTGACAACTCGGAGAAGCCTAATGGGCACAGACAGATCTACTGGCTCCCCTGTGTTGCATCAGCTGCCGCCGTTAAACTGGGATCCGGGCGGGGGCTGAGGTGCAGCTTCTGATACACCCCTTCAGCTCCTCCCACTGAGAGAGATGTGCGGGAGAGAGAGAGAACAAATCTCCTTCAGACATCCACAGGCACAAAACAGGCCAATGATGAGCATCGCAGCTCTAACCGTTCCCTGGGTCTCAGTGCACAATACCCCTTTGTGTGGGAAGGATCCGTGTAGCCCTTCTGCACCTCCCACACTGCGCCATGGCACTGCGGAGATGGTACCATCGTTCTCCCGGCTATGGGAAACATTTGGATGTTTTCTGTCATCTATCTGTGCTTCCAACCAAAGGTTACTTCTACAAAATCAATATAAAGAGCACTAATTTACCCGAAAATGACAACCATTCTTGTATTTAAGCTTGGCTCAAGCACCTGGCAAAGCAGCTTTTGAAAACCATAATTTCAAAACAAAGTTTCAGCTTTAATTACTTTAAACATTCTGTCAGATTTGAGTTGTAACTAAACTTAAGCCAAATATACCTGGTTAGTACATGTGACATTGTATCTATATGAAAAGATTTAGAACATTAGAAATTTGTCCCAATTCAGACCAGGGATTTGGAAATCCCCCTACATATATTCACATTAGCTGGTTTGCAATTTTTTTCTACAAATTTACAAAAATCTCATTAACTGCAGCATAGGAATGTTTTGAGTGTAAAATATTTATGTAAACCAAGAGCTTTCAAGTAATTTCAGGTGCATGAAAGTAATATATAAGTAATTCATTAATAGTTTCACATGGCAAGCTACCTGGCTGTGGTAAATTGACTACACGTCGATCAAAGCACCCTGAAGAAAACAACACGATCTAAGAGCCGCCGCAGGCTCTTAGAGCCGCAAGCTCTAAGTTTAGGCTCACCCTATCAACACGGGTGCTCCCCGGCCTGTGACATGGCCATTCTCAGCTCCTGGTCCTTGGCTCTCGGCCCAGAGGGAGCAGCCGGACCCCGCTGCCCCTAGCTGCTGCCCCAGACAATTGGCAGGAAACACCATGTCCTCTTCTGAGAGACTCTCTAGCTAGAGCGCTTTCAAACCCAAGGCGCAGCCAAGCCGCTTTGATTAATCATATTAAATCATTAAATTAACTTTTCCAAGATATTCATCTGCTGCACATAAAAGACTAAAAGGTGAAAAGTAATTATAAACACATGTCAAGGGAAGGAGGGAACGGTGACCACGGGCATTCAGAGGGGAAGCCATTGACAACAATTTTCTCATTATCACGTTTGCAGCCATAACTGCAGCACTTGGCTATTGGGGCAACGATGAACTGCAAAAACCATACAAAATTGGAAGAGAAATCTGCAAGAGGAATACCAAATGTTTGTGAATTCCTTAGCGCAACATTTTATTTAAACATTATTTAAAGTGTTCTTCTATAATTGGGAGCTGGTAAAATTTAAATGCTTGTCGATCTTCTGAATGCTACAGAGAGAACAATCTAAATTATATTTTTTTTTCTCATGTGCGCTAGAAAAAAGAAGCATCAGAGGATTGTGATCAGTGGCACAAAATCCGGTTAGAAGCAAGACAGCTGTGGTGTACCCCAAGGGTTGATGCTGGGACCAATGCTGTTCAACATCTTCACGAATGACTGTGATGATGGGGCAAGCGTGCATCCTCACGAGTTTGTGGATGATACAAAAAGGCCACTAAGATGGCAAAGGGACTGGAGCATGTCTCCAATGAGGAGAGGCTGAGAGAGCTGGCACCAATCAGCTCAGAAAAGAAGGGTGATCAATGTGTATACATGCCTGATAGGAGGGGATAAAAACAGCCAGACCCTTCTCGGTAGTGCCCAGTGACAGGACAAGAGTCAATGGACACAAACTGAAACACACGAAATTCCACCTGAAACCACCTTTCCATGAGCAACCACTTTTTTTACCATGAGGATGGTCAGACACTGCAACAGGCTTCCCATTTGTGGAGATATTCAAAACTCAGCTGGACAGGGTCCTTGGAAATCTGCTCCAGCTGACCTTGACTGAGCTGGGGGGATGGACTACACAGTCTTAGGATGTCCCCTCCAATCCCAATGATCCTGTGATTCTGTGATTTTTCTGGATTCTGAAGGAAAGTAGAAGCAGAAGCTGCTCACAAACCACACTGAAACAATGCCTTCTAAAGCTTGTTTAAACACTGATTCTAATTTATATTCCAAATTTTGAAGTCAGCACGAGAAATGCACTGGAATGCAAAATAAAGCAACCCAGCCTTTAGGAAAAATCCCCTCTGATGAGATGACCCCGTACTTCCTGTATTACTCCCCTGTGTGTGACTGGCTGTATCCAAACCGCATCAATGTTATCACATGTTTCTTTAAAGGCACGATGGGCTAGCACAGTAGCACCTTATCCAATAAACTCCTGGTTCAACACTCAGAACCTCATTTTAAGTATTTAAACCTGCTGAATATTCCTTTCTTGGATGAACTTGAGAGAACGGTTTGACATTTTGAAGATTACAAGGGTCAGATTTTGAAGAATTTTGGTTTCTTAGGAATCAGAAGCAGGCATTTGAGACCGTGGGATTATGCTCACTTCAAGACCTACTTTACCTTTAATATTTAGCTCAGCTTTTCTTCTTGACAAGGGTACAACAGGTTCTGAATTTGACACACACGGGACAGCCTTCTGGGAAATGGGTAATGCTATTAATAATTTTTTATTACTGTGCTCCAATTATGACTCAGGATCCTACTCCACAGAACAGAACACATAATTGTTCAAAAGAATTTATGGTATAAGTATAAAACAAAACATAACAGATGGATATAAAAAGGTGCAAGAAAAAAAGAAATAAGATAAACGGGGGTGTCAGTGCCCTCAGATACATTTGCAAGCAGCAGATTAAGCGGTATCTAGGCTTAACAGTGAATGGAAATTTGATGGAGGGAGTGGAAAAACACCAGAGTTGCTCCATCAATAATTCCACCGAGAACTGTGGAGCTTTCCCCTCTCCTGTTGCATCAGCAAGCCTGGCTGCTGGGGTTACTGCAGCATCTTCTCACAGAATTCAACGAAAGAATTTCTAAAGAAATTTCCCTGAAATTAGGGAGAAAATAAACAAAATATCCCCTCTTCGCAAACTCAGAGAAAAAGCAATGACAGCATTTTCTGGTGGGGTTCTCTGTTTATGTTACTTTTGATTAACCAAGAAAAATAATTCAACAGGGAGAGTCTGCTGGGGAGTCTGTTATTTGTGGGCAATCAATTCTCAGCGTCCACAGATTAGTCCACCTGGGTAGACTTCACTGACATCAATGGGCTGAAGGTAAAATAATTTCAAGATCAGTGATCTAATTTTCCACTTGTCTCAGCTCTGACCTCACCATGAGGACACAAATTACGAATTTCATATAATGCCACAACTGGAAAATACATGACTGAACTATTGGGCAGCAGTTACAAATATCAAAAGGAAGCACCCCTTCCACACACACAAAACTGAATTGGAAAATTTCCTGCAATAACAGAAGCCAAAGAGCATAAATGTATTCAAAAAGGAAAGACAGTTCTACCACAGACCATTAAGCATGATGATCCAGATGCAACTTTCAGCTCGGGAATTCTACAAACTACCGGCTGAATTTCTATTAACAAGAAGACTCACTCTATGCATAGCACATTTCTTATATTTTCTTCCTAAGTGTCTACAATCTGCCATTGTCAGAGAGGTCAGTGGTGGAATGCAGCCATTCTTAAGTTGTTAGGGTCATTTTATTTTGCAGTATTAAAGAGCTATGTGCTATAATAGACTAAAGAACTGGGATCTGCCTAATGTCTCCATTTAACAGAATTGTTCTGCGTGCAGATAACCTCTTACCTGTCCAGCCTGGTGGGGACTTTTCCACAACCCTGACCCACAGTCACGGCATAATGCCAACAAATTTAAACAAAAATGTGGTTCTGACCATCAGCTGTGAATAAGCTATTTTATCCGTACACTTCTAATAGGGTCTTTAATTTTTACTAATATAATTGTATTGCTTTACAGCATAGATAAAGAGTATTCAACAGGTTCATCAACGAAATCACAGTAAGAATAAAAAGTCCATGTAGTTTTGGTATTGTAAGCACATTACTCACAAATAGTCAAGAGATTTCAAACTGAAGAAAATAAAATATGAGCGTGTTTGCTCTTGAAAATGCATACATACGTTATGGCAGATAAATAACAGAAAACATATTCACTTGTGTAAAACACTAAGCACATATTACCTGGGCTTCAGAAAAGCAGCAATAATACAGTGCCTGAGGGTTAAGGCACTTCCTGAGATTGTTTTATTGCCCACAGCTGAGCAAACTAAAGCATCAGCCTTGTGCATTATGTCATTACCACCTTCTAAACTGTTTTTATATATACTATATAATTATAGATATAACTACATATATTAATTATATATACTTATATTAATTACATATACTTAATTTTAGAGAGTACATAATCAAATCTGTTGGTCACAGTTTCTTACAATGAAAATAAGATTTTGTACTATTGCCCCATTCAGTCATCACATAACATAATCCAGACTGTCATCACATAACATAATCCAGACCGTCATCACATAACATAATCCAGACTGTTGTCTGTAACGTGCTCCCTTCCCAGGCAAGTCTGTAGCAGCCAGCAAAAGCAGTCTGTTAGCAGACAAAGTCGAATCCACGCTATCCTGAGAGTAAGAGAGGTCCCAAAATGTTTTCTCTGTGTAGCAGAAAGAGTGCAGCATTTCTTCCTAAAAACAACTGCCTCTTGCGGGTAAAAAGACCTAGACTCCGGAAACTTCTCATGTGCAATGGTTCCTATAGCTCCTGTCCACCACTCACATCTCAAAAGTGACCAAACATCATAAACCCAAGGCCCCAGATCCCTTCATTCCATAGTAACCCACCATCACATCTCAGTGGTGTCAGCCGAAGCCTCTGATTAACTTAAATGCATAATAGTTCCTACTGAAATCAGTTGGGACTATGTGATCAAAATCAGGCAAGAAATCAAGTGCTTTCATACATCAGGTCAAATACTATCTTATGGGTCCTACGTTTAGTTCATTTAGGTGACCTGGATGTAACAACAGAGAAGGGAAAACAAAAAAATCACATATACTAAGCAAAAAGAAACAAAAAAGGATTTACGCCCCAACTGTCAGTAGGTTGGGAAGGCATACAGTAAATAAAATCGCTTTTTAGTACGCCTGTTGTACCTTCATTTCTACTGTTCTTTGAAGTCACTATGTTGCTGTGTATGTGGAAGCTGACACAAATGCTACCATTTCAACCGTTACCTATGCTGTGTGTACACGAAAACAGACAAGTAATACTGCACAGCTCAACAAAAAGGAGGTATAAACATCCCGTGTTATTAGATGTGCATAAAAAATGGAACTTAACAACATTTACCTGTGAGCATACTAGTGTCAGCAAGCTCAGCACTAGCGATGGGTACACTGGGACCATCCTCTTCATATGCTTTCAAAATGTACTTCTCAATTACACCTATGACCCCAGCAGGTTTGTCCCAGGTGACCTCAACGCTGTAACCATTTATACTGTGAGCTCTTGAGGGAGTTGGCACATTTTGTGGAACTGTGGAAGGATAAAATAGAAAATAGAGAAAATGGCAGTTCTAAGGAGACTATTGCCCCTATTCTTCACTTTTAATGGCTGCAGTAAATCAGACTCAACCATTAGCATAAATACAATTTATTAGAGTTGTAACTTTTCAGCACTGATTTAATATGACTGCACATCTTGAGCTATTCAGTTTAAGCTATATTTCAAAACCATCAAAACTCCATCTACATAACACTCCTTCCTGTCTTGTTGTGATTTTCCAAAAACATTTAATGTATCGAACATATTTAAACATCACTCACAAAGAGGGGAGGTGGACTGTACGTAGCTAACAAGTTCAGGCATTATGACCGTCTATCTGAATGAAGCAAGACAGTACTGCAGAGGAAAAGGGTTTGACATTTATCTGTTGGGTATCTATGCCACCGAATGTCACAACTATGAAACATTTGTAAAGGAGAAAACGCACATTTCCAGAAAAGTACTTAAAAAAATTTAAACTGTTCCATTTATTTTCATATTTCCACAATGCCATGCCACTGTATTCGGGCAAAGCAGAGATTTGTAAGGCCTCTATGCAAAATCCTTTGCTTCTGATCATTCCATATTATAAAAAGAAAAAAAAAACACACCAAAACAAAAAGGAAAATTAAGATTTTAAAAGAACTGCAAAGCCAAGGCTCATGTATGCATACAGTTGCTAATAAAAAAATATCATCCCATTTCCCATAACCTTTAGTATTTGTTAGATATTACTATACCGAGGAAAGGGCTGGTCAGTAACAACTTCATCACAGATGACTGCACAAGGGATGCAGAGGAAAGGCCCAAGGAACACCATGGCAGGATGATGGATGGCGAGTTTGCTGTAAATGCATGTGGACTCTCTAGCCCCGCTGACAATCATTCACTTTTCTCACCATCAAATGGCCTCTTTTTTTATAATTTTATTGTTTAGTTTCATTAAATATGAATGCAGCCTCGTTTTTATAAGAAGGGTAGCAGAAAAGAAAGTATAAAAATATCTGGAAGTTGTGTTTCTTGCGTAAAATAGGAATGTTCTAGGAAAGCTTCAGTTACTGCAGTAAGATATTGATTTTACTAGCTCTGACGTGTATCACAGGGCAAGGTAAGGTACTGTATAGCAGATGGTCTTCTCATAAGGGACATAACAAAACCAACTCAAAAATAATTAAATAGCGCAATTATCTTCCAACCCCAGGGAACATGAACTGCTCAATACTGTGGTCAACTTGCAAACACGAATTTATGGTAAACTTTACAGTTGTCAGACAGTTGATACGAAAACATGCATGTATTTCTCTCTTCTGGCTGGTACATAAAATAATGACAGTAAGTTGCATAAGAATGCATTTGCAAGCCCAGTATTTATGCAGATATCTGACCATTTTTTATGATCATACATGGAATATCTTGCATCAAAAGAATTCTCTGCATTGAAGAAATGTATTTGGGCTTCCGTTTACAGAAGAGTGAAAGTTGGTTAAATAAAATAGGCAGAACTGTAAATCTTCAGAAACTTGTTAGCTCAATAAAATTTGCAAAAACACTGAACAGGTCCTTTAAATTTTTTTCATAAAATTAGGAGAAAATTTTATCTTTAAAGGCTCGGCAGGCATTACATTCCTACTCTGAAACCCTCTCCACAAGCCACACAATGCCTTTCTAGTAAATATCGCCACATTTTCACACACATCTAGGGATTGCTTGTTAAACCAAAGGTCATTCAGCAGCACTGAGCAGCGTACCCACGCGCAGGTAACGTAAAGAAAAACTCTCACAAGACCCTCTTCTCCCTAACAACTACATGGTCTCTTATCTTCCACAGCTGGTGTCTGCCATCTCCATATCTCCCTCTGCTACTCTTGATTTTGTCTCACTAAGTCATACATAGGAAAATCCAGATTTACTTACCAGCAGACTCAGGTAACGTGAGGTTAGATACACACCTATGAACAGCCCTAGATGCACGCTTGTTCTTACTCAGTTACTGCAGTTCAACCCTTTGCTCTCGCATAATTACATGCTCTAATATATATTTGGAAAAGGCCTTGAATTATGTCTGGAAAATACTTGCCTGAACACTTTATAGCTGAAGATATTAATTCAAAGCGTTAGGCAGTTTTGCTACTCAAGAAACACTATACAACTCACACTACACAAAACTGCTGTGATATGATTTTTTCCAACCTGACATTAGATAACTAATGAAAAATGGGAAGAAGTAAGTCTTAAAATTATATTTACCTGATTCTCTCGTACGAACGCGGGTCCATGCACTCGATACTGCTCCTCCTTCATTCAAGGCAACCACCCTATAAAGGTATTCTTCAAAGAGCAGAGAAGCACAGAGGAGAAAAAAAAAGAAACCACTGAACACGGTAATACGTTAATACAGAATGAAACAAAAGTTATGTATTTCCTTTAAGGACCCAATGTGTTACCTGTAAATGGCTGTAGACCGCTCTCATAAACACCCTGCTCTTTTCCTCGGTACACTAGGATGGAGTCATTTCCCCTGCAGTTAACAGCCCTGTCAGTTGATAGGCATCCGTCCAGATTGACTCTGACAGCACTGCTGGACACAGATGCCAAGTTAACGACAGCACCTCGTGTAAATTTAACATCCTTCATGCAACCACCGAAACCTAGCAAACAGTAAGGGATTAGTATCACATAAAGATCTTCAGTCATTAATTAAGAATCACTTTTGTTCCTTTCAATTCTATATTTTCAGCATTAAAGACTGCAATGTGAATACATTAACTTCCAACGTGATGTTCAGTCCCCCCTTCCAAGATACTAAACCGGCAAAAATTCTTGCCGTTCCAGTGTTGAGTTTCTGCCTTACTGAACTCTACTTTCATTGTTATCAGCTGCATCCCATGAGGAAATAGCTCTCAGTTTTCTCTTCTGTCAGCTCTCTCTTTAAAATTATTCTCACATAAGTGATACTGAATTTGAAAATCAGCCTTCTGCTTCTTGCTAGTATTTTGTTAAAATACTCTCTTCCTCAAACTGAGAAGAACACACAGATTAAATATATAATTAACTTCAAGAGATCACAGAGGTACAGCAGTTTAACCTAATGGTACACTGTTTATAAACATACTCTAGAAACATAACCCCAAACTGTTCATTTATTAGAAAAAAATTAAGTAACATCATTTTATATTTCTTTATATACGAATATATGTTTCTCTCCGTGTGTATAACATTCCTATCAACATTACAGATATGTTAAATAAGTTACTTGCAGGGAAAACACTATGAAATTTCAGGATGCAGCTGTTCAAACGTCTACGCACTTCTATGACTTAATTTACAAAGATGGATACAAAATAGTTCTTACGAGGAAGGTGACTGATGTTTACTGCAAAACCGAAGTAACAACAGCCAAACTGAAGACTTCTTCATTGAAGAATTAACTTCATAAATTAAAAATCAGCCTCTCACAGATCAGAGTTATTCTTAACTTCATAAAAACATCGTATTTATATCCTACGTACTTTTATTGCCTTTATTACAGCAAGACAGCAGGTCAGAGTAGCATTTGTTCTTAGCAAACTGATCTGAGAATCTGAAATCTATACCTGGTTCACGCACAAAGAAAGGGGCACTGAAGGTGGATACTGATTTCAAATCATCCTCTAAAACACCTTCTCTCTCCACAAACGCTAAGAATTCAGACAAACTGCTCCTAAAAATGAATACCTCCTAACTTAAGCCCAACTCCTACTCTACAGCGATCTGCTCAGTTCTTTGGCAGCCTGTGGCAGAGGAAAGAATTAGCCCCAGCCTGCACGGGCATCTTAATCATTAGACAGTCGTTTAATTTATGATGAGATACATACTGCATAACCAATTCAAATCCACTATGTTTAGTATCTTTTTAGCTGCACTTCTTGTTTACTCTCAGGTACCTCCAGAATAAAGAATGGCAGTACAAATTCTCACAAACCTTCCTGCCAGCTCCACTCCACCTTGACCTCTCAGGAAGGCATGTGATGGGCCATGGAAAAGCCCAGAGACTCCAGCTGAGAGTTCTTAAACTTGTAACTGACAAGGAGATGGGGTGGGAGAAGAATATTTATCCCTTATTTGCTGTGAGCAAAACAATATTCCTTGATTCACCATTCACTAGCAAACAGACATTAATTGGGGAACCTTTTGTAAATATTTATTAAATTGGGTAGGTCTGCATAGTCTATCATCATACCATTACATCACTACACTCCTAAATAAAAGTCTATTTCAGAGCTTTCATGTCCAACGTTGCTCATCTAAATCACATTTAGGAGCACTCAAGAATATTTTTATCTTCAGATGCTCCGAGTTCATAGGCACCAAGTTATATTGCAGCAGCCCCAGTGAAAAAAATAATGTTTACTGATGTGCCTCAATACGCACTTTGGACATTCACTTTAGACATTATTTTGCCCCAGATTCTTTGTTCACAGATCTCTTTGCTGCAGGAGTTGTGAATGCATCCACTGACGAGGCTACACCGTCTGCTACGAGGCAACACTGACAGGGTATGACTGGCTAGATCTTTTAGGCCATAAATATTATGCACAGAGAACCTGGAGGAAGATCAAAATATATGTGATATCTACAGCTGGAAGTATTTTTGAGCTATCTGTGAATGCCAGTGCATGGGTTTGATTCAAACTATTCTGTAACTGAAATCACAAGGCTTCAGAGAGCTCTGCAGAGCTTATGTGAGCGCATGCATTCAACGTGAGCTCGGGTTCAAAGCCCCTTGCAGATTCCCCACTCATCACCTACTGACCACTGCTATTTGCCCATGGTATCTGAAAAATACGCCGACTGATGAATTGCTTCGTAAGTCATGAAATATACGCCTCAACTGTAAACAGAGCTAGTTAATAGACACATTCTGACTACATTTCATACATACAGTACATGCTTTTGCAGAGGCCGTTAGTATCAGGCTGTAATTAATGCTTCTCCCTTCTTCCCTAGAAATTTGAACTGTTCCATTACAGAAGGGTCACAGTGATGGCTAAAAACATGACCATCTCCCCTCCTCACGATAACATGGAGAACATCACAATAACGGAGCCAAAATCCAAATTCATGATTTTATTTGCACTCGACTTTCAAGACCAGAATCAGTACCACCTAAAAAAAGTATCACCTCATCAGTATCACCTAATCACCTCTCAACAATTCTTCCCTGTGGCAGCATCCAGCCATTAGAGTGATTTAAGCTAGGCTTACTGTTTTTCACTGGTTTTGTATTCCAGATCTGAGTGACACAAGTTGATCAAGTGAAACAAGTTTATCTCAACTGGCTTTCTCTGTTGAAGATTTGAGAACTTCTGGCTGGACATCTCAGGTTATTGTTTGCTACTCTCCAGTTCTTATCCTGTGAGTTAGATTGCTTCAGATATCACTGTGATGGAAGAACTTTCCTAGCATTACAAAAGGATCAGGACTAAGTAAAGCTAGACGGGTAGGGATAATTGGTAGTTAAAGAAATAGTGGGTGGGAGAGAAAATTCATCTTACTTATTCATGAATTTACACTACCAGCAGCAGAATGTCCACACCTGTTTTTTAAAAAGCTTATGTTCTTCTTGGTGTCATCTTACCTTGTTCTAACCCCAGTTCTTTATGAAAATTCTGAATCTCTGCTGGGATTCCTCCTATGTAGACAGGAGAGTTTACTTTCAGCTGCTGAATACGGGGTTTGAGTATCTGCTCTCTCAGTTCATTCATACTTGCTGAAACCATGGAGCCATCCTTGTTCACTGTGACTTCGTTCCACTTTCCATCACAGTAAGATAGTCCTAACCAGAGATCCACTTGCGTAAAGGCAATGGCAGTTTTTAAAAAGATGTTTAAGATGCCACTTTTCAGTTCAATCTATATATTTTAAAACAAGAAAAAAAAAAGATTTTGAAAGAGACATCACGCACACAGCAACAACAGACATAGTTATTTTAAAAAACTAATCAAGGAAGTCGATGAACAAGATCAATGAGCAATATTTTTATCTTCAGGAGAGCAGAAATTGCAATAAAATTGTTTATGCTAAACATGCTAAATACAGTGTATCCGTTAATTCAGATTGTAGGAAAATACATTCTGATTTTGACAACTGACTTTGGCACTAATGTAACTAAGCAAAAAGAAAAGACAATGAACCAGGACTGTTTTGCTTTTTTTGAGAATGAGAAAACAGGATTTTATCTATCAATTCATTTTTTAGAAGAATGTAACAAGGTAATAAGGAAATGAAATGTCAGTCCTCATTAGGATCTTTTTAATTGGCTGGTGAACTCAATTTCAAATTTTTCCAGCATACATTGATCCTGTATTTCATCTTTATTTTTCTAAATTTTGTAAGAAAATAATTGTGTTTGTATGTGCTTTTTGAGATTAATGTGCCAATTCTCCAATAGAAATACACTTTACTTAAATTTTCTCTGCAGAAGTTTCCAGATGCTTTACTGCAAGACTCATTATCCTAACTGAATGGAACACGAGTGGGCTGGGACTGTAAATTGGCAGGAATAGAACACTAAACACTTAGGTGATGAACTGGTGGGTTGAAAAATATAGATACATTCACAAGAAGTCATTACCGTTTCCATGCCAAAATTTTATTAAGTGAAATAAAAACTACAGATTTAATATAAATGTTTATCACCAGTATTGACAGACCGACATAGTTAGGTTACGGATAATATTAACAGTGCAGGATTTGTAACTGGATTGTATTTCCTTAACAGAGACCTCAAACGAAGAAAGAGCTCAGTACCTGAGGTGTCACGGGCAATACAAGTCCTGTCGCAGAGCGCACACTGACTGCTTTGCTCATGAGACAGAGGGATTTGGTTTGTTTACTTCTTTGGGGCCACAACTTTTCCTATTTCCATGAGTTCGGAGCCCTTTGTAACTAAGGACTCTACGATACAAGCCAAGTACAGATCACGGCATCAATGCTAACGAGTATAGCTGGACAGAGCAGTCCATTGGGGAAGTCCCCGTTCTCCTTCACTGATGAGAATTAATATGGAACACACTGTGCTGGCATGAGGAAAGTGTACAGCAGTACACAGGCAGGTCTGCCAGACCTGGACGCTGGAGAGAGGACGTGGTGTTGGACAAAGGGTCACTACCCAGCACATCCCTCTTCCAATTTACACATCAGCTAAAGACAGAGGACCACTCTTCACTTTGAACTGTTTCATGTGGTGAAGATTAATTTAAAAAAGCAAAATCCTGCATACATCTAGCGTTCTCTCTGGTACTGAACACTTTAAAATAATGCTTGATTGTTAATCTGTCCTTGGAAAATATATTATTACTTTAAACCAAAATGCATGAAGATCATCTTATTCTTCTGCCAGGCAGCTGCCATCTCTCAACATAACAAGAGTGTTATATCACAGCTCTAAACCTGAGCAGGTTCTCACTTTAATGCTTGAAAGCATTCCT
>NW_010395898.1:113271-125712 GCF_000710305.1 Buceros rhinoceros silvestris
CTGCTTTTCAGAATTTGGGGTACAAATATTAAGTATCACTGCAAAATTTTATTAATACTCTTTTTTATGCTCAGAATTCGTATTTTGATATATCTGAGCATGTAAGGTTGGAATGAGGAAAGCCAAAGCTTACCCTCAATCTGAAAGAGAACATGTGAGACAAGAGCTTCTACAGGCCCACTGGCAGGTTGCAGCATCTCTCTGAGATGACACAGGGACTGATTCTGATTAAGAATTTTATTAATGACTTGGGAAAGAGGATGGGGTATACTGGGTATACTCTCAGCAGATGTGCAGTTGTTAGCAAAGGGGGCTGGCACTGGTGGTGTAGACATAGAAAAAGACTGAGGGTCAAGATGGGCTACAAACTGACTCTGGTCAGCAGTGTACCCTTGAAATAAGGAAGTTCAACTTGTGCTGTATAAGAAATAAGGTGGGCACTGGTTCAAGGAGATGATTCTTCCTGTCTACTCATCATCTATAAAACTACATCTGGACTGCTGTATCCAGTTGTGGACACTCCAGTATATGAAAGATATTGGCAGGGTCATCAAGTCAGCCAGGGGTTGGAGTACCTAACGTAGGAGTTGAAGTTGAGAGAACAGGGTTCATTCAGTCTTCAGAGCAAGCAGACAGAGAACTTAACTGTTCAACCACCTTGTTGGAGGATACAGAGAAGACAGACCTGGACTCTTCTCAGACTGCACAGTGAAAGAATAAGAGGCAAAAGACAAACTGTAACAAGAGGAATCATGGTTAGATACCAGGATTTTTTTTTTCTATAATGAAGATGATCAAAGCTTGGAACAAGCTGCAGAATTTGAGAAGCTGTGGACCGTCCGTCTGTAGACAAATGCGCAATACTCAAATATAAAATGACTGGAGTAACCTTATCTAACCGAATTGGCCCTGCTTTTAGTGAAGATTTGGAATAAATTACTTCAAAAGGTTCCTTCAACCTAAATAATTTTGTGCTTCTGTATTTTCCTTCTCTGCAGGGACTAGTCTGTACCTCATTCAACTTGCTTATAAACATAAGATTAACGTAATATGCAGCCATAGCTCCAAAAAACAAAGCTCAGATAGGATAGAGGCTGCATTGGAGGCTGAATGACACTTTGTTAAACCTGACATGCAAAACAGTCTCAACCAACATTGAGCTACAAGACTGATTACGGCTTCATCTCCTTTGAACTGGGAAGTCATCCTGATACTGAGGGATATCAGAAGAGACAAGCAAGAGACTCGAAAGAACTTGGCAATGTCAGGCAGTTTGTGAGCCCTTTGAAAGAAAAAGTACACAGTGCTGATGTTGACGTTGAATCGGTCTTCAAGTTCAAAATGAATAAGGTTAAAGAGATGTCCTGTACTGGTACCAGCCCTGTTCAGACTGGCTAGCCAGATGGTGGAGGCCCAAACACAGGCCCCTCATTGGCCCCCTCAGAATCAGTCATTCTTTAACAGAAAGGGAATAGGAACCTCTTCCTCACACCAAAGAGAAATCACTGGTGACCAATACAAGTAGCACCTTCACAAGTCCCACGAGTACCAGACACTTCTGGCTAATGATAAGATTTTGACTTTGAGTCTCCAAAACATTTATTTCATAGCCCTCCTTAGATCCATCACAGGTAACACTTTCATGTTGGACACTGGTTATTCCATTTCATGCAGCTCCTTTGGTGCAATTCCTTTGAAGAATATCCTGCAGCGCTACTTTCTTTCTTTGTAGCTTTGCAGTAGCAAATCAGCTTTTGAATTCAACAGACACATCTTCAGATACAGCTTCATCAGATACATCTTAGAAGCTGGTGCCACTGTCACACATAAGATTGGCTTCGGCTTTCGCGGCTGTTGAAGTGGCCAGCATCGAAATCAGTAATGCAAACTCTACCAGCAGCCACAGTACCTGCTTTCAATCACAAACTCATGAGGAAACACATGCCAGAGTGAGAGTTAGTGATTTATACTAGTTTATCCAGTCACAGTTTGTGCATAATTATAGTGCCTGGATCTGAAGAGAATCAGATTGACCTCTCTAGTCTGAGTTAATACTCATGGCACAAAAGTCATGGAAGAAGTGACCTTTACACAAGGCACCTGTCTAGGATATCATTTTGTCCTGGGCAAAAGACACGACAGAGTCCTTGGCTGTTTGGTAGCAGGCCCGCCGTGTGTCTAGTTTAGTCATTCCAAACCTATAAAGCTAATAAGAAAGCTGTGACCTATGCAAAGGCAAGGGTCAGGGAATACCGTCGTACATTGGCATTCAGGGTAAACAGCATAGGCTCTAATCTGTTTTGTAGTGCAAGTGTCTCCTGACCAAAGCTCCTAACAAAGACATCGTAGCTCATGCGCAACATGCTACACACCTCATTTTCACTTTCTATTAACCTTTTCTCGTGGGCTCAAGTGTACAGAAAAACCTTCTGTCATCGTTATGTATGTGCAGAACACATAGCTGGAAGAGCTGGAAATGTATGTGTATACTCATCCTCCCAAATTCTTCATCTTAAGGCTATGGAGATGCTGAGGTCAGGAGTAAAGGGAGATAAAAAAAGATTTTTACTTGACTTAGGACAAATGCTATGAAAATTACCTAATCACAGTTTTCAGTGCTAAAAACAACATAAATTTTAAAATGCCAAAAATCTGCAAGTATGAGTAGAGAAGGGAAGTGTTTTGTCTAACTACTTTGTGCTTTTGACTGCACTTTGAGTTTAGTAAGTCCCCTTTTTCCTTTATAGTCAGAAGCTACTTTCTCGTATTTGTTGACCTTTCACAGAGCAACAGAGAGGAAACAAGCACCCCATAACACAAGAATCTCCAAAAGAAACCAAGCGCCATGTTTGTCCCTGTGAATATCGTTCACATAAGTAGTGCCCCTATACTGTGAGTTCCACACACACAAGTCCTTTTAGGGTGGGACAGTAGTGCATGTATAGCATCTTCTGCTATTAGCTCTCGATCTTGGTCATTACTTGAGGGAAAAACTGAAGCAATAACATATAATTGCGAGACTTGTTACTGGTGACTTGTTACTGGAACTATAAATTAAAATTTTTTAATTAAGGCTGCTTGAAAAAGAGGAAGCAATCAGGTCTAGCAGAATTCAAAACCCAGGAAAAAAATATCTGCTGGAAAAGTCAGTAATACAAAAAGTAAATTTACTGATCTGAAAAGGAGAAAAGTATTTATATGTTTTAGGTCAGAAGTTTAAAGGAAAAGGCACATTAGATATAATGTCATACAATAAAACAGCCTGTGACATGACAGCCATTAGCAAAACAGCGGCATTATAATAAATAAATAAATAAAAATCGATAAAAATGCAGAAAGGGGAGATTAGGTCATAAAGAGTAACAATTCCCTCAAAAAATTCTAAATGGAAATGACAGCTTCTTGGACCAGCTAAAAAGATATATTACTTTCAACGTAATACCTACTAGTTGGTGCAAGTAGTAACTATAGTCGACCCACTAAGCAATGGTGACCACAGTCTAATTACATTCAGAATCCTTGGGGAAAGAAAAATATGAAAATCTAAGCCATGTAACTAATAAAATATTTGGAAAACTGCAAACACATCCATTCAATCTTAAATAAAACCGTGGAAAAGACGGAAGCACGAGTGCTTCTGAGCATAAAACAGTCTTATGAACAGACCCTAAAAAGCAAGTCCAGAGGCATTACCCACCAGTTTGTCTAACACAGGGCTTGTGCAGCTTCCTCTAGTGTTGGGGAAACAGTGAGAGAGATGAGACGGGATTAAGCCAGAGCACCGATTTCTGCCTATATGGCAATCCTTATGTTTCAAATTAAGAAGAACAAATCACACTGATTCTGAAAAGTACATATACCTTAAAGAGAAAGCTCTGTTAGGATAGCGGACAACTTCTGTCATGAACTTTTTGATTTACAGTATAATTGATTTTGTTCTGTTCTGAGAACCGGGAAATTGGGTAACTCAACATTTTCCCAGGAGCAAACCAAAAGCTTTTGATAATGTCTTTTCTTCTCTTTTCCAATCCATTCCAGCAAAGAGAACAATTCTGCTTTTCATATATTGATAATCTATCCTGTTTACGATATAAATAACGCAGACACCTTATTCTGAGCATTTGTGGCTTTTTGTTTCCCTCTTACTTTTCTGTGCAGGGCATTTCAAAGTAAAACACAAAAAATACTGATGGTTTGAAACGTCTTTAAATTGCTGGACAGATTTTAGTAGACAAAACTCACCGCTCGTATCTGAATATAGCTATTTGTATTTCTGAACTTACTGCAAGATAATCTGGGCCATCTTTGTTGTAAACAAACAAAAGCAATCCATTCAGTTGATCTGTTCGAAACTTGAATGAGATCTCAAATTCCAGTCCACCACTGAAAACACCTGAATGCAGTTCCAGGAACCCTTGAAAGAAAGTAGATATGTGTGTCAGTGAAATCATACAGGTTTGAGGAACCAAAAGCAAAAATATTAGATGCTACTCTCTACTTTGATGTGAAGAACTCAGAGGTTTCGTGATTAAGGTTTACAACAACTTTATCTCTCAGTTTTGCAAAGGAGAGTTACCCATTCCTCCTTTAAGTGGTAGTTCTTCTGTAAACCCAGAAACTGAACTTTAAACCAATTAATTATTCAAAAATAATCCTGTATGACTAGGACTGCTTTGAAAAGCAGATCACTGCGATACTTCTTAACATGATCACCCTTTATGTGTCAAGAACATAACGGCTAGTGCAGTTGTACAGCAAACTACCTTTGCCAAGAAAATGTGCTCCTTCTGAGAGGACAATGGGGCATCCTTCCCAAATAGGATAGACATTGTTTTGCTCTTCAGCATCCTGCCAGTTCAAAGGTTCCCAGTTTTCAGAAGGAGTATGAACTTTTTTCAAAGATATGTCACTGAGACACCCCACAAATCCTTTCTGGACTATCATCTTCATCCCTGCGAAAAGGGAAATTACTTTTTCAAGAGAATCACCAGACAACGGGGATTAATTTCTAGGTTTTATACACGCTCACCCTATCATATATGTGTGCACTGGTAACTAACCATCAATCACCTCATACAGATGGTCTCCAAGCTAAATCCAGGTTTCTGGTTGGGTCTAGTCACTAAGGACAACAGCTACTGCTATGTTGCTACAAAATATTAAACTTTTTACAGGTACTTTCAAATCGACAGTGTAAATCTACTCCATGAAGATTCCAAGGAAAGTTTTCAGGTTTAGTCTCTTTAAATAAAACTGTAATTGTGAAGAACAGCATTCATCTGCTGAATAGGAGGAAACAGTGCTGCAGAGGCTAAGGCAGATGAATACATATTTAGAAGATTCATCAGGAAATTTTTCTTTCTGTATTTATATAAAAAAATAGTGATTCACAGTTGCTATCATTTTCTTCACTGGGGCCAAAACCACCAAGTAGATTTTACAGATGGTGTTCTCTTGAATGGTATTTATAGTCAAGCTCATTCTGATTATTTATCTCAGGTTCTTGAGGGAGGCATCCTGGGTTATTTCATGAACCAAAGTTTTAGAAGAACACATGCACATATTTCTGGTTGTATTAAAGTGATGCAAAGGATAGAGGAAGTTGTACTCTAGAACATCAAGTCATCAACTAGATTTCACGTCCTTATCAGTGGTGGGAATACAAACAATACAAACATTTTGGCTTTCAGGTTAATATGAAAACAACACAAGCCTGGATACGAATCCACTGAGAACCGCTGGCTGTACACTGGTTTTGTATGCAGTCACCCCTCTGTTATCTGCTGGTATAATATATCACATTTATATATGAAGACATATGTTTATTGATTCTTCTGGGAGCCAGCTCCAATCCAGCCCCACATAAATATAGCTGTAGAATAAAGATATATTCATACACTACTGAGTTCAATGCAACAATCCCCGAAGGGTCCAAACACTCACCAAAAAAAGCCAGCATATTGTGTCCCTGCACAACCCTGTGCTGAAGCTGATAAAAACAATGCCCATGTGTACTTTGCAAAAGAATTTGGGAATCTGGCATGTAAAACATACCCACAAGTTTTGTGTGCATAAAACTCATTAAAATGTACACGAACCTCATACACTCTGTTACCGCTGATAAAATCAGCTATACAGATATTTCAATCTATCCTGAAAGGCAAAATTTGAGAAACTGTACAGACGCCTTCTCGATTAAAACAATTACGTAAATAATTCTGCAAATTAATTTCCTCCTGTTTCTGACACAATGTCAATACAGCCTATGGGACTGCAAAGGCAGTTAACTCAGTGCCCCTGTATAGGACTTGCCATATTATACAGACCACAGTCATACTCACCTACATCCTTTCTTACAATAGTGTAACCCTGTGGAAGTCCTCCAACAAAAACTCCCGTGTTCTCTCCAATAATGGTACTGCCACTAGTTGCTAAGGAAGAACCTGAATGAAATAGGTCATTATTCTTGTGTTCAAGGGTTTCAACAGATTTTCAGCTCAGTAACAGAATATTGACACTTGAGAAGAGAGGTTAATGTAACACAATAGCCTAATGCTTGCCAGTAGATACCCTGGAAATATTTACAGCTCTGTTTTACAAAAGTCTATTAACACAATCATAGAGTCACAAGCACAAGATGACAAGCCCCTCACACTTCGGATTAAACCACCACAGATTGACAGTGGACAGATACCTCAGATGCACAGATGAAACAGTAGTGAATTTGTCAGAAAACCTGAGAGAATTTTTTGATGTATAGTTGAAGACACACAAGTGAGCAACACCCTGAGTAATACCAAAACAATAAAGGAAAACAGAACTGGAGTGATTACCTGTGTACTGCCCATCAACCGTGATGTTTCCCAGTGCCTGAATTCTTGTAGCAACTATCTGGTGCCAACTGTTATCATTGTACTCTTTTCCACCATCATTAGTTGGAGTGACTGCTACCGCAGATCCCTTTTTATTAACAGGAGAATGTGATTTAGAACATTATGAAGGTAAGATTTAGAATTATACATACTCTTTATACCACTCTGTAGTATGTAACAGCTAAAAGTAAAGACAAAAGTTCTCTGTTTAACTTCTTTCAGAATACTGAATGTAGTTTAGGACTGATTTCCCCACTAAATTAACCTTCTCAAATAATGAATGAGGGATCAAGGATCCAGTTCAGTTTCTATTAAAAATAGAAAACCCTGTGTAGTTTCCCTGATAAAGATGAGGATGAGGCACAAATTACTGAGGGTCATGTCACTTGGATTTTTTAATGAAGTCTCTGTTTAACTACTTCAGGGATTGCTGTAGGTGTGAAGTTTGATGGCCATGATTCAATGTGCCATCCGCAGAAAAAAAAAAAAAGGCAACTGCACATCAGGATTGTTGACCTGTCTACAGGAAGGGACCCAAAGGAGATACGTGTTTGTCCTGTACCTATTAACCTGGTATCAAAAGGACTTGAATTTTTAGGCGAGAGAATACAATACATTTATGAAGGAAAAGGTCATACCAAGAGATTCGGGGGGGTGGGGGGTGGAAAATAGAAAGTAGTTATTGAGGATGGTTTTACTATACAAGGGATGCTTTTAAAAATGTTTTAAAATTTAACTAGAATTCTTACTTTATTTTATTAAAACAAAAAATATAGTAATATGAAGGGGTGATTTTAGAGACATCCATGACAAAATGCAGAGAAATCTTTTCTGAATTGCTGAGTAAGAGGCATGTAACAGATGCTGTGGCCAAACCAAATCTCAAGACTGTAAACAACCAAACGAAATACCCCATAAATTCATACAATGATGCAATTAAAATAAAATTAATGTATTTCAAGAATTTTCCTGAGATTTATATGCAAATAGTCTTCTAACTTCTCAATAATTCCTCTAATATTGTCTCAGGACCTCGTACCATACTTGAACCATGTGGGAACTCAATGTCATTCTGCTGAATTCATAGAACGGCATTGTCCTATGTAGTAAGAAACTACAAATGGAAAAAACACTTCTTTGCACAGGCACTACATTTTAAAGATTCAGGACCTCTGCAGTTACTTTATGGCTTAAGACAGGTTTCAAAAGACAATTTCCAAAAAATATGTGAAAGAAAAATAAAAGGTTCTTTATAATTTGGGGGTCTGACTTGTTACTTTACAGTAGCAAACCAGACAGTTCCAAATTATGATTATTTTCCAGACCTTCTAGTACACTTTCTGGCTCAAGGACCTTAGAGTTCTGCATATGAAGAAAACCTGTTGATAAGAACACCCATCTATTGTGATTAATACTAAAAAGGTCTTGTTAGAATTTAGTATTCTACCTTTAGCGACGCGCATCTGTTAGAAACTGCTTGTCAGCATATAGATTTATAAACACAGCATAGATTTTACTACATAGATTGAACTGGGGACTGTCATTGTATCCTATGTATGAAAATATATAGGTGGTGTACATATGTACACGATTACAGAACAAATAGTTTCCCATTAATATTTGCTGCATGTTTCCAACTCCGTTCAGCCAGCGTCTTGGTACTGAGGCAGCTCGTATAGCAGTCCTTGGTCCCATGATAACAATACAAAGCTATATATCCTTACACACTAATGTGCACGTTTTCATATACTATTTTTTATTGTCTTCTCTCCTATTTCAACATTTTAATATTTTACAAACACGCATTTCATTATCGTAGTTTAATAATTAAAACCAGAACTGGTGTCATGCCCAATTAATGTGCCCTGGTAGCATGCCCATTAGTTTTTCCATTAGTGAATTCAACAATACTAATGGGATTACTAGCATGGGATGCTAATTGGGCGTGACATAAGAAACTGGCTTACTTCTTAGCATACCCTTGCTAATGATGAAATTAATGAGCATTTTATTAAATGCTGTCTCATCAAAGTGTACTTAGTTAGCGTTAAAATTGTTACAAACGATGCTGCATTCTAAAGATCAGGTGCCTGAATAAGTGGTTCTTCATATTGTGTTTGGAAACAGTCTAGAGCATCAAAGGTTTCATACATCAGAAACCACATTTATTTGTAACCAGTTCAATCTGGGACCACACAACCACATGTGCTAACCTGTGCTCAATTTTTTGGGGGGGGTGGTGGGGCAGGTGGAAGACAGCATTGAGGGTTCAGCATGTGCTTCTACACCACATTCTATCCAGAATTACTTGAGTGACTGTGATCGTATTCAAATATCCGGTTGTGAAATAGCTTGTTATGCACTGGGAACCAAATCTGGATTAGTTTGCTAAGCCATACAATAAGTCTCAGCAATAAATGAGTAAATATGAATCTCTGGGGCTTTTCATGCTGATGATTACACTCATGTAGAAAAATCACAAATATAGATCCTAGAGCCTAGGTGCCAAAGTCTAAATATAACTACACTTCTGCCAGTCAAGTTCTTTCAATACCCAAACTCCTACAACTGAGAAGGTGAACAAGCACTGAAGTTTTTCCAATACCAAGCAGCAAGGTATAGACAAGATTCAGAGCTAGGTATTTTCCCTCTTCCTTTTTTGGGGAGTAACAGCTCATCCCAGACTGTGCCTACTACTTTGGCCACTGCACAAACCAGAGGCAAGGAGAAAAGTATCGAGTGTTCCTCCTCTTTGTGTGTCAAGTTTGGAAAATGGAAGAGTTGGATTCAATTCTCTCCATATTGAGAAGTCAAATACGCTATCCTCAGAAGACTGTTCTAATCACTAAAGAAAATGGTGCTCCAGACTGGCCCTAAATTTCCACCGTTAGTGATTTCACTTTGTATAAAATATTCAGTGGTTCCTTGGGAAAGAGATAGAACAAATGACCTGTAACAACTGAAAGATAACTATAAATTTAGCTAGAGTGGATTGTGTAGTTCAGAGGTGGATTTAAAGGCATCCTGATGAGAAGAAACTCCACAGACAGCTGAAGGTTTGCAGACACACTGAGTTTGGAGGAAGGTGTATGAAACAATTTGATTATGCAGACAAGACTGAGGAAGACATCTGTTCATTAAAAACCTCATGCTTCCTGGACCATGAGTAGAAACCTGCAAAGAATGACAGTAAAACAATAAAGAAGGAGAAATGAGCAGCTAGACAACACACAAGAGAGACAAAAGAGATGATCCTCAGACAACAGACAGATGAATGGTGGTGTACATGAAGTCGAGAGCAGTATGAATGGACAGAAAGAAAAGGATTTGAAATTAACACTAAGAGAAGGAAGAAGTTAAGCTGCTGAAGACTCCCCACTAAGACGACAGCAGGACTATCCCCAAAGCAGATACAACAAAGAGAAAATGCACTGCTGATCATGAGCAAAGATACATACAACAATCCTGAAAGGGACTAAGGGTACAAATAATTAACCTGCGACAGGTCACAGCTGGAAGGGAGCACAGAATATTACACCACGCTGCTCTAGATAAAAAGCAGCAGTGACACAGTTGTCATCAAAAAGAATTTTTGTCATTTTTAAGAGAAAAGCACAGAGGCAAGGCCATAAATGCTTATTATATATGCCAAGAACATAATTAGAGAAAACAATGCATATAACCTGGTTAAGAAACCACGTGATGTCAATAGGTAGTAATTAAAGCATTCACACACCAATGCAAACTGTGATGCACAAAAGAAGAAATAAGAATTGCTGCTACAGACCATGATACCTGGCATTATAGGAGAAGAACAACAAATAATGGCAAAAAAACCCCCCACGCTATAGAGAAAACATAGAAACAAAGGTAAAGGTATAAGGTGGCCCTTATATAATAAGCATAATAAGGATACAGAAAACTGAAAAATTTTGGTAACTGGATTTTCAGAGGTAAAACTTTTTCAAAAGGATACTACAAGAAATATATTCATATAGGCCACAGTACCCTGCTTCTGAATCTGAGAATGTACAGTAATCTCTTCCACATTATTAATGAGAAATTAGAAAGCATTAGCTTTCAAGGTAACAAATCAATGGTTAATTCCTACGTTATTCCTGAATGCCTTCAATGACAGGTTTGTTTGGGTTTTTTTTTCTATAAACAGTCACTGAGCCAGCAATATACGTTATTTTAGACTTTGTAAGATGACACAGCAATATGGAAGTGATGCTTCTAAAAATCAGCATGGGACAGAACTGTCCGACTCAAATTAAAGGGAAACATAAACAAAGATACATTCATAAACAAGTAATTTGTTTAAATTCAAGCCAGTAAGTATTGAAAATATTAGCTGAACTGAGAAGTTCTAGAGCATGAATATGGACAAGACCTGCATCTTTGCAGTTAAAAGACAGAGCAAAAAGGGGCTTAAATTAAAGAGAAAAAACCCCAGAAGTTCCAAAGCAGCCACTCTTCCACCTGTTCTCCTTCCTCCCCATCTGCAGATACTGTGAATCCAAGCAAACACAAAAATTTCTAGGGAATGAGTCCAACCTAGCTGACATAAAGCTACTTCAGAAGGAGCAAATCTGCAAGGAGGGTGAGGGATACTATTTGAAGCACTAAAATGCTCATTGAAAGATATTCACTCCCATTGAAACAAACAACCAAAAATAAATCAAACTACTACACCTAGAAGGATCTTGCAAAGGAAATAAAAATTCCTTTTCAGTTAAGTGAAGGTATAAGTGTAAAAGAGATAAACCAGAACTGGTATCTACTAAAATGTGGATAAGGACAACAATAAGCATGGTCTCAAAAACCGAAGTACACAATAATTCTGTTAGCACAAACAAAAGAAGATAAAGCCTGTGTGCAAACGCAGTGGAGATTTGTCGCGGGGTCAGAAGCAGATTTAATGTTTTCTAGCAAGGGGATCACAGAACACACCATCCTCTGTGCAGCGCCCTGCATCCTCTATACATTCTCCAAAGCTTCACGGCTGCACGACACCTCTCCAAGTTCATGGAGCACCACTGCTTGGGCCACGGCAGAGCTCAGAAAGCAAATGTTAACAGTGGATCATAAAATCTCTAATCCTCACCATTTTATACCATTAAGCACTTCTGTTCATCCCCCTGGAGCAGCAGACACAACGCCAATCACATAACTAGGCACTGAGGCATGACAGAGGACACGACTGGCACAGAGACCAAGCCTTGCAGCAAGACAGAGGCAGTGGTAACCTTACAATAAGGATTATGGACACCTATGATACCACATTTTGTTAAAGTCATTAGAAAATCCAGTAATTACTTACAGTTTCTTGCATAATTATTAAATACAAATGAGTCTGTAACACTTTTTTGTTCCATGAGGAGATCCAATTTCAGGATGCAGAAAAAACAGAAAATTCCCAAACAAAAATGCAAGGAATACGCCCTTATTTCTAATTTTGTATAATTTATTCAATAATATTTCCCTTATTTATTTTTGTGCTATGGTCATTATTACTAGAAGCGAGATACTACTTTCACTGCATTAATGGCAAGACGCTGATTTCAGC
>NW_010395898.1:125803-126791 GCF_000710305.1 Buceros rhinoceros silvestris
AAAGACAGTCTCTCATGATGGGAAGCTTAGAATAATCAACAAAAATATATATAAACTTTATTTGCCAATTCAAAAACTAGTTCTGCCCACCTTTGAAACCTCAGTACTTTAAGCTGTAGTGCTGTTTGATACTGACAAAGAATCCAACTCATAAAAATGCAAAAATAAAGTCCTGAATTGTAGCAACCATAAAAAAAAAAACAAGCAAAGCTTTAGAGTTTCAATCTTTCTTTCCCCCAAATCTCCAGTTACTCTGAAGAGTCAGTTAACTTGCATCAATAACAACAACAACAAAGAAAAGAAATACTGAAAGAAATAATGTCAGCTATTTTTTATAGGATCCGGTCTTTTGCTGTACCTGTGGATCAAAAAGGAAGTAAGGACGCCCGCTCCTCAGTTGAACTGCAATGTATTCCTCTTGATTGCCAGGTGATGCAGAGAAAAAAATCAAACCATCAGCTTCCCGGGTTCTAAATTTCACTTTAATACCTGGTTAGAAAAAGCAAGCAGATGGTTAATGCCAAAAATGGTTCTTCCACATTCCAGCAGTGCAATTACAAACAGAAAGTTGTCTTTAAAATAGCAGTAAAATGGCAAACCAAAATCATGGAAGTTTTGTTCACCTCAAACCCCTGCCAGCCATTGCAGGAGAAACTTTACTAATTGAGAGTGAATCAGCCTCTGAGAGAAGTTTCTGTGCGTACAGAGCCCTTGGCCATCTGCGATGATCTGTAATTGTGACTTACACTGCTCAGCAACTTCTCTCTTAAAAAAATGTAATTCCATTATTAGCATACTAGTGTAATCATTGATGTTTTACAGGTGGATTTTCACTCGTCCCTTAACGTTTCCATTGGTAAAGTAGGAATGAGGTACCTGCACGGCAGAATTTCTATTAAGAATAGTGGGGTTTGGTTCCAAAAGATACATACACGCATGCATACACACGTGCGTGCGTATTTATATGTATATTTTTTATATATTCTTT
>NW_010395899.1:0-3522 GCF_000710305.1 Buceros rhinoceros silvestris
CCCGCTCCGCTCCGCCCCGGGCTGTGCTGGCTCCGGTCCCTGATCCAGCAAAAACATACGCCCGGCGATCATGTGCTCTGTAGTCCAGGAACGGTAGTGCCGTCGGGGTGTGAGCAGCGAAGCGCTCTGTTCAGGGTAATTTGAGAAAAGAAAAAAGTCCCAGGAAACCAAAGAAAGCCTTGAGTTAGGTTCTAGTGCAATGTGTTGGGTCCAGAGTCTCCATCCACTGTACCTCGAAATTGGTCACAATTTTAGAAAACGACTTCTTGATTTGGCATCAGAACTGTTTGCCTACTTTTTGCTGAAGACGGTTCTTAATGAAAAATGAAATTCTATCAAAAATTATCTCTTAGAGCAAGATCTCAGTCATCAGGCATTTCACTGATGCATAAGCCAGTAAGGGCCAGAGCCCTCCCAAGTTTTCCTGCAGGATCACCACAGGGCTGACAAGAATCCAAATGCTTCCAGAATTTGTAGCTTTAGAGTAAACCCATCACATGGAGCCCCAAGCCATTGTACCAGACTTTGGAGAGTCTTTGAAGACAGAATTTCCAAAATCCCTAGGGATTACACTTGTTTGGATTTTTCTGGAAAAGCAGGGGTTTGGGTTTGGGGTTTTGTTTTGGTTTTGGGTTTTTTTGGTGGGAAAGAAAACAGGGAAATTTGAAACACAAATGCCCTACAGTTTCCTACCGTACACCATGTCCCAAATACATATAATTTGGGGGTTTACTTTCCTTTTATTTTTTCCTTTGCAGAAGTTAAATCGAGGGGAAAAAACCAGTTTGTCTGTACTGATGAAACACATGTGAATCCTGCAGAGCTCCTCTGCTTTCTCTGGGAGTGTACTCCGTCTGCCAGCTTAGCAGGGGAGCGGTGAGCTGCTTTTATTGGGCAAAAGGGCAGGATAAAATACTTTTATTTTCAAAACCTTACCTACCGTTTGCAGCATCTGGGAAGTCTAAAGCCTGGAAAGTGTGCAGTAGTCTGCAGCCATGTCAGCAGCAAGCAAACAAGTGATGCTCCCTGAGACCTGCTGATGGACTGAGTGTTGGCTGATGTCAGGCTGGGAAGGACTGTGGTGTCAAGGGCCAGGGTGACAGCCATAACGTGGAAGCCAAGAGGAGCTGTTCTTATTTATGGAACTGCAGGAATGACTGGTCTGAGCCTGAGCAGGCAGGGTGGAAAAGAGACTTCCATATGCTGAGCTGGAGCCAGAGACCCTTCCGGAAGTTCATCCATTGAAAGCAAGGCTGCTGGGCCACCACCTTAGCTGCCAGAGATAAGAGAACACATTGGAGGCATGCTCTGGCCTGGTGGAGAACCCAGGAGCGAAGACAGCAGCATGGGAAAACAGGGCATGTTATTGGCACGAAAGACATAACTGAATGGCTTCAGGACGACATGGACAGGAGTTCCATGGGAGGAAAAACCCTCTGTCCCATCCATATGGTAGTGAATGGAGCAGGCAAGGAATCACATATTGGAACAGCTGAGAGCATTTCTGTATAATCCAGAAAGCAACCAGGAAGAAACAGCTCAGTGCTGTCACTGGAGGAGGTAATGCTCATATTAGGCTTGGAGAGTGTGGGTAGCCAGACCACATCGAATGGGCCCAAAGACCAAGGAACTTCAAGCAAAGAGAATTAGAGGGCTTTGAACTGGGTGTCTGCTGAAGAAAAAAAGAAAAACAGAAGGGAAAATATATTTGTCGCAAGAGCTCTGATAACCCCAGCTACTACTGACTTTCTAAAAACCTGGGAGCGTTGCAATATTTCACCTTCCACTGAAATTCTCTCTGTTCGGATCCTGCCTGCTCAAGCCTGGATTTAGAGGTGTTTATAAAAGTCTCTGTGGGGATTCAAACATAATATGCTGAGCAATTGCACTCTGATTATCAAGATCCATTAAGCTGTCTCAAATCAGTAGCCACCAAATTAAAATATCCAAAATTATCAGTCACTTGGAAAATTTAGATCATCTTTTTTCCTGTCTTTTCCCTTTGCCAGCTAGGGTTCTCTTTGATCTATGGTCTCTTTACATTTTTTCCCCAGTGAAGAGAGAATAAGGTGTAAGAGAAGAGGCAAATCTGATATACCTGCTATTCAGAATCAGCAGCTTCAGGGCTATGAGCGTGCAAAGCTCCTTTGAATTGACTGTCACAAAGGCAGTTTTAGGTGGATAGAGCTATGTTTGTTACCTTAATGTTTTCTCGAAGAATATCATCAAGGCAGAAACCTTATTTTGGATCTAAGGTATTTATAAACTAGCCTAACCAGCAGAGAAACATCCCAGGTATTTTAGTGTTGTTATTGGCTTAATTTTGATTTGAAGTCATTCACTTGACATTATTTGGAATTTATTTCACCAAAACCAAGATCAGAAACACAGCCTCTGGGTACCCGTAAATAGTATGTCATGACTGGGTTCAAAATCATTCTGCTCACACTTGGGGTCTGCAGGCACAACCTTAGAAACCAATTAGTAGTAGCAAGCAGTTAAACACGTGGTTAGGGCTGAGGCACTGCTTCAATTGAGAGCTCATTTGCCACCACTCTTAACATAGGTTTAGACTTGCTATGTTCCCATATCAAATCTTGTTTTGAGCTAGAGGCCTAAAGCAAGATTTAGGCTGTGTTTAAGCACCTAACACAGCAATGTTGTCCACCCACTAAGGAGCTGAAGAGCTGTTAGAGTCTCCAGGGCTTCTGTCCTTAGACTAAACATCTCCTACTTTTTAGGCAGAACCTAGATGCACTGACTTGAATCTTTGATCTTGCTTAGGCTTCACTGAGGTCTCAAAACTCAGCACTCAAGATTCTCAGGGCTACATCCATACCATGGCTACAGTGCAAGCTGGGGCAAACTCCAGTCTCTGAACAAGATGTATCCAGAAACACAAATTCTTCCCTTTTGTTCTCAGAACGGTATGTCGATGTCCAAGCTGTCTCTTGGGCACTGATCCTGATGAATGCTATGCCTCTTGCAAAGGCAAAAATTGTGCCAAGGAGCATGTTAATAGTTAAACAGTGCACTTGGCTGCAAGAAAGCACCTCTGTTATTAAGTGGTATAGATACAGCCTTAGACCCTACTGCAAGGGGACAGATAGGTGTTTAAGTAAGTGCTTAGTTTGTCCATGCACACTTTTTTTATTCAAGCTAACCATTTAATGCTTTAACTGAAGAATAAAGCAAAGAGCACACTTTTAAACTTGGTTAACTATATGTCACTTGAATTCATTTGTAGTGACACTTGTAGTGTCCTGATTTTCTGATGTGTTAACTCCACAGCTCTGTCTAAAAGATTTTTTTGTACAGGTACCCATTTTCATTCTGTCTGTTATTGGATAGCTCAAGCTCCTTTACTATTCCCATTATGGTCAGCACATTTAGAAATAATCTGATTTTTTACTTCAGAGACTAAACAGTGAAACAGAACCCAACTTCAGGCATGTGGATTTTAATATCTTGATCAACGTTGTTCTTGACAAGTGCTTGACAATAACGTTGCTACTTCGTCCT
>NW_010395899.1:3611-6994 GCF_000710305.1 Buceros rhinoceros silvestris
GAACTAGCAAACTGCCAAATAATCCTCTTTTTTCACGTCAGTGAAATCAGCCAGAAGGCTGATTCCTTAGTAGGAAGTACTGATCTAATTATAGCCATGTTTAATGTTTATTAGCTTAATCTGAGATTTAAATTCTATCATAATTTAAAAATTGTTCCGCTGTGTTTAAGCAACAGTTACATAACTAAGAGCATAAACTCATTGAATATAAAGGTACTAGAAAAGGTTTTGCAAGTGGGAATGATTAGAAGAAATCAAAGTAATAAAGTCTTTGTCCTTTTAATATGATCTCAAACTTTGTCATTGCTGTACTAGACTTGTGACTACAAAAGCATGTCTACAGAAAGGGGAAATGTTACTCACTTAAAATACCAGGAAAACCAAAATGTTCTAAATTTTGCAGGTATATGAATATATTGATTCCTCCTGTAGTTTCTATTCAATATGATTATTCCTTCTTTACCTAAACTGTTTTATAGATCTGTGCATTCTGAGACTATATTCCACCTCAAAAGTGGCCGCATTTTGACAACAGATGAAACAAGCTATTGCACAGTTCAGTGTGTTAAGGTTCTCCAAGACCTTTTGGGAGAAGGTATTATATATGTGTACCAGAAGTGTTATTTCAAGGCAGCAACTCTGCCAAACATTAAACTGAGACTGAAGCCTTACAGCTGAGTTGTAAACCTCTGGAAACAGGAGTTCAAACTGCAAATTCTGACCTAACCTTACCTCACCTCTGGTAATAAGGAAAAATTATGCGGCTTTCACCTCCTTTCTAAAGACAAAACAAACATTTTAAGCTTCATTGTATACTCTTTTTCACCAGTTAATTTAGACAAGCCTGTTGGCAAAATAATAATTCCTGTGCTTAGTAAGCAGTATTTCAACCTCCTGACTCCCATTCAGAAGGAACATCATGAGGGCAGGCTGCTTTCATGCTCGCTTTGTAAGTAGAACACTGCTTCCAGCCTTCTCAGTGCCTCCATCAGAAAATACAACAAACATGCAAGGTAAACGTGCCAGACACACAGTGGGTCCCAATGTATAAAACCACAGGAATGAGCAAGCTGAGGGAAAAATGACTGGAGGTGAAAGATGACAGGAAAATTACTATTGCAGATCTTTGGTTGTTACCTTTAAAAGAGAAGAAAATGGAAGAAAATACTCTGCAGTTATGTAGAAGGCTGTAAGAGAGAGAAAGCAGGCAGGCACGAAGTCTGTCCTGCTCCACTTAGAATAAATCTTTACAAAATCTTGGAGAACAGATGTCACAAAGCAGCCTCAAGTGGTGGCACTGTATTTATTAATCAAAAGTAGTTTTCACCGCATGTAATAAATACTTTATTTCTTCTTCTCTAAATATAGCAGGATCTTACTTACAAATTAGTGATTCTGCTTGAAATTCCCAGTAAGAGGGCCATAACTACTGATTACTGAAGTACAGAAAGATATGCAAGGAAAAAGATGACTCAAATGATAGTATTTTTCATGCTCCTACACTCTCCTCTGAGCTTTCTCTGCTAACAGGAATGGGATAGGTTGATAAGACTTATCCTAAGCATGCTAATTTTTATGTTTTCAAATCAGTAGAAAGCAATAAGGAAGCAAAGTAACGCAAAGGAATAATTACTGCACCATCTACGTGGTCTGTAGTCCTATTCGGTTCATGAAGATACTACCTACAAAAGCAGTTTTCTTCTCTTCCATCTTGTCTTCCTCATTAGATTCAGACCATGAATCTCTTCACCTGTCCCTTTGCAAGTAAATTCAGACACCTTCCCCCTGTGTCTTCAGCTAATTACTAATGTAGTCCAATTTTTTTCTTACCAAAAGCCACAGAAAGAGCTGGGCCAAAAAATAACAGCTATAACCACAAAGAGACATGAGGGGTAGAATGAAAGGAAGAAGAAAAATCCCATGTGCTGCATTTCTCCCACAGGCACTTTTCCACTCATACCAGCTACAATGTCCCTTTCTGCAATCAACCCCTCGGAGGCAGAGGAGGAAAGTTGAGGCAGGACTTCACCTTCTAGCTGTGGGCAAAGATGAAGTACAGCTCTTGGAGGACTTCGGAGTGAGAAGAAAAACCCAAACCAGAGATACATTATCGCTAGCAGAATACTTGCTGATATATTTTTACTTTGGGGTGCAGAGGTTTGAGCTTGCCTCCTTAGCCATTTACCAGGGTTTATTAATCAAAAAGTCCCCTGGTTAAGGAAAGCTCAACATTTTCTACCAGTGTGTGACAACATCTGGGAAAGAGAAGGCAAGATGAGCCTTAGAGGTTGGTCAGCATTTTCTGTCACCTGTCCTCAGGAATGGGTATTGCTAAGATTCCCATACCCATGGGAAGATGTTGTGGAAGCAAATCATGCTCCCACAAGCTTCTAGTGCCTCAAGAGGCTCAAGTGCATCAGACCAGGCATAGCTGGTTTCTGGAACAATGTCCCTACCACGGCACTTTCACCTCTGTGTTTTCCTGGCCTCTATATAACCATGCTATAAGAAAGCAATTGAAAATCAGACAATCAGAAGGCAGAAATGATGAGTAACAAATGGTTGAGATGCATAGTTCCAGTGGGAAAATGAGCTGTAGAGCCCTTCCAGTTAAACACTGGAAGCTGCGTTCAGAGGCACACCCTGGAGGTATCCTCATGAGAGCTGTTAAAATTTCAAAAGCTTTATGACATTAAAATAAAGCTTTCCCCCAAAATATAGTTGCTTTAAACAAAACACACTGAGGAAGACTTTCACTAATTCTAGAAATATTTGTATATTGAGAACATATTTTTTTCTTTATTTGAAATTAAAGTTGTTTAAAAATTTGTTTTATTTTACTGTTCCAAATAAAATGTTTGAAATTGCAATGCAACTTCTGCTTGAGCTGCAAGATTCTGGGATACATTTCACAGAACATTCAGAAATATTTTGGGTTTTTTCTAAGCCAGAACAAAAGGAAATTTTGAAATCTCCAGATTTCTTGTGAACAGAGTATTGCAGATCTACACAGCTGAATACACAGTTCAGAATAACTAATCTCTGTGTATGTTTGTGTGTGATGGCTTAATTTTGCTATTAACTCATTTACTATTATTTTCCTATCTGCAGAACAAATTCAAAGAACATTCTGGCATTTATTCATATTTTATGATCATTTTGAAACATCAGGTTTTCTCATTAGGTGATGCATACCTTGTAAATATTTTCAACAGGGTAGCATATCAGATTTGGAAAAAAAATCAGAAGATCATCCATATTAAGGTGATGACCTCTTGATATTTCCCCCTGTCGCGGTTTGAAAGGGGGGCTGTTCCCCCACTGAAAGGAGATGCGACGAAAATAGTGTGTTTTGGCGGGGAAGCCAGCCAAAGCTGACACAG
>NW_010395899.1:7902-14908 GCF_000710305.1 Buceros rhinoceros silvestris
CGTAGGGGCTACTTCATCCGCCGCAGGGACAAGGGGTACCACTGGGTCAATGTGTTGGGGCAAGACAGTTCATTAGACCACTTCCGCCAGGAATCGGCAGAAAAACGGAGAAGGTCCTACCCATTTTGCAGAAGGAGTCTTTTACTGCTTCAGGGAACTAGCAGGTCCTGGATGTGTCTTTCTCTCCTTGATAAAGGGTTCCAGTCCGAGGGCGTGAGATTCCAGAGTCCGGCGCGGCATATCTGGTAGAAGCCACAGAGCACAGACGAGATAGAGAGGAGGGCAGATAGAGCAGAGAGGGGGAAATCAAGATGGCAAAATGGCGTCGAGTCTTCTCGGCGCACCCCCTTTTATGACTTCATTCAAAGAGGCGTGTTCTCCTTCCTAGAAGCTTGGGAGAACCACAGCTCTCCGGGAAGAAGAAAGCCAGACAACAGGAGAGCATCCGGTTCCTCCATGTTGAACCCAGGACACCCCCTGATTATTATGCTTCATTACTACATTTCTAAATTGGTGTGTCTGTGTGCATTTCTGTTGAAATATAATTAATCACTGCATCAGAAATGGATGCATTCTTTCACATGTTGGTATTACCAAGTTTTTATACACATATATGCTTTATTTTTACATGAAGAAGGCCATATTTCCTCCAAATCATGCAGGCATAAATCAAGGAATTGTACAGCATGTGCGTATGAAAGGGGATGAAGATGTGAAAAAATAGTAAATATTTTTAAGGGAGACATTAGGGCACATAAGTGGGCAAAGAACTTCACTGACCACACAAACTGACCACCATCAGTAGGTGTCTTAGCAAATACTATTTCCTAATTTTAAGCAATGATGATAGGCACACATTTCACCCAATTTTTGGTGGGTTTGGGATAAGAAACTTTAGAATTGTGTTCTTTGTCATGTGAGGATTTTTTAAAGCACTGACAATCTCAGGTAATTATTCTTGATTTTAATATCATGATTTAATTAATTCCATCCATAATATAAGTTTTCTTCAGACTGTGCAAAACAGTTGATTTACTCTCATACCAGACTGCTTCAAGTAACCAGTAAACTATCTCTACTTCCCTTTCCGTTCTTTCCATCTTCTCCCCTGCCAAGTAAATACCATTTTTTAAAAAAGTGAAGTGTTTTGGGGTTTTTTTGAGCAGTTCAAAACTAAGAAGATGCATGAGCACCATGAATTCTGAATATCTAAAGTATATTTTTTTAAAATAAAGAGTTGTACATAGCAGAAAGATGCATAAAGTGAAATCTTGGTCACAGAGAATTGACAGCAAAATCTGTTTTAGCTCTCTGGGGGAGGGAATTCTATGTAACTCTTGAGGGAAAACTATGAATTTTAGTTTCCTTATCCTAATTAAATGCAACCTTTCTTCTGTATTGCCTTCCACTATGTACACTAGCTCTAGATTTCCTCTTCCCAGACAGAGGACTGAGTCAGAAAGAACCATAGGTAACAACCACTGTCTATTAAAATACCTTTTATTAATTAAGCTGTAACCATTAATAGGATCAAGCTATTATTATGAATAGCAAATACATGTTTATGCTGTGCATTCACTTACTCCTCGTGGTTATAATGCATACTTGTGGTCTCTCAATTACCTGTTGGTGATCGGGACATCAACCCCAGCTGCAGAAGCAGCAGCTCATCCCACTATGCCAGTGGCTTCTTGGCTGGTCTTCAGAAAGGCCCCAAGAATCTCTTGTCCCACCAGGTTCTACATAGAACACTGTTCTCTTTCTTTTGCAAAAAGCAGCTACCACCTCCCCACAGAAAGTCTAAACTGTGCAACTTCATGCTGGTGCCCATATGTGCTGGTTTCCTCTACACTCTTGTCTGGCCCTTGGTATCCTGAGTTTCTCCATTTTTGCAGATCCAGCAGGACTGCTGGCCTCTGGAGCTCATCAGCTCTTGGGAAACTGTCACACACTCCTCAAATTGTTACCTTCCCACTCTTGGTCCTGCTTTTATTCGGTCATTGTTTCTCTACCCACGTACATGGGTAACCACAGAAGGGACTGCTACAGCACCCTGTGCTCCCAGGACACTGCGGAGCTTCCTCTCTGTGCACAGCACGGATGCTTATTTATTGTATCTATGTAGGAAACAGAGGAAATGCTAATGTGCTATGGAATATTTTAAAGCTTTGAGTCTGGTATTTAATAATATCTACAGGTGATGACTGTACAAGTTTTAGGTGATCCCACAAGATTTCCAACAAACTGTGTATATCATACTTCCACAGTGTTCACTATCAAAAAAAAACCCCCAAAAAACCTGACACATTTATTTTTGGTGGCCAGGCTGAATAAAATATAAAAAGTAGAAAAGAGTTTAAAGTAAATTACATTTTTACACTTTTTTCAATTTCATTGATCTGGGTTGCTGTTCTCTGGGAACATAACTTGAATAATAAAAATAACTTAAATAATAGTAACAATAAAATCAAATTGTCTGAGGTGATATATATTCATACTTGCCAACCACTTCTCCACCATCCTGCCAGTATCTCTATATTACCATCTCTGCTAAGACAGGAAATCAGAAATAGATTTTCCATACATAATTCAATTATAAACCTGCTTTATTGGAATAAGATACTTTAAATCCCAGTGGTTAGCAAGATAAAGAACCATAAAGTATTCATTGCGCTGAGCCAGAAAATTACCTATATTGATCTTCAGGTCAGTAAGGTTTTGGTTAAAAAATCTGTACTTGAGGAGAGTAGAAAAGCACTTTCTAAAGGGAGAGAAGGTGTTTTATTTATGAGAAATATTTTTTATTTTTGTTGCTTTTATTGATTTTTTTAGATTGGTGCCAGAGGAAGACATTTAGTTGATTTTAATATCACAGTTCATTGCAACTACTCAGAAGTTGGAATATCAGGGGTACACATGGCAATAAAATAGTGAACATTATTAAGCAGATCTAACTTGGACAAAACCAATATGTCTTTCCTACTTTTTATGGAGTCATAGCAGTAAATCATCGTGATGCTATGAAGTCAAATGTGTTCAGATCCACAATATCTGAAATGTGCCGGAAACTGTAAAATTCATCTCAGCTTGCTAGGATCTGTGATCAGGAAGATTTCTCCCCTTCTCTTCGCTGTTCAATTCTTCTGACCATTTCCCGCAGCAGAATTCATTCATTTCAGAAATGCCATGAACTACATTTATAACAGAAGTAACATCTTTACTAACTGTTCCCATTGCAGTGCCTTTCTTTGCTTTGAAAGAGGACTGTGTTCCTGTTGGCTGAAAGCAGAGAGCAGAAATGGGAAAAAATCTGCTTGCAGAAATGTTCTTAGAAAAGACATATGTTGTACAGATCCCTAAAAACACTTCAAATTTTCCAAAGATTTAATCAAGAATTGCCTGCTATGGACATATGTGCCTGGGGTATCCTCATACCCCAAGGATGTCTAGCTACTTGGACTCTTAGTAGCTGCTAAGCTCAAGAGCTCAAGAAGATGTTCAAACCAGAAAGCTGAAAGTGTTCCTAGTACTCTAAAGAAGTTGGACGGAATGAAGATATATTGCTTTTTCTCTCCCACTTCATAGAGCTAAGCTTTTGATCCTATGGACTGATATGTTCTGCAATCACACTGTTAGAGTTGTCTGACTCCATAGGGAGCTCCAGCCCTGTTGCTGGAGACCTATAGTGTGGCATCAAAGCAATCAGTGATAAAATGGGCAGTAAATTTTAAATACCAACCTTTCATGCTGGTTTTACAATTTGATAAGAGCTGAGACGGTGCATTTGAAATAAAACGTTTCTCGTTCTGCACTTCAGCATTTTCAGTTTGGAAAAGCCTAATACATTTCAGGTCATACAGCTTGCTCCCAGAAGTGAGATATTTACTAATTTAGAAGGTGCTATCAAAAATAGCAAGAAATAGGAAATGAAAGAGATCCCAAAATAGTGAGACCTTTCCTGGCACAATAATCTCTAAGGCTTTAACCCAGCAAAAAAATCCTCTCTGCTTAATCTTGAACATGCCGTGAAAAAGTTCCAAGTAAGATATCAGAAAGGCAAACAGGTATCTGCGGTGGAAATGACTGTATTAAACTGTCACCTTGCAATTTACTGAAATGCTTACTTTGTTTGAAATTATGCTTCCTTAAAAGCCATAGTGATTTTTGTCTACTAGCTAGAGAGGAAGACAGAGCAACAAACATTAATTTTTTAGACAATATTTTTGTGTGCTAGGCTGGAATTAGACTATGCGTACAACATGGTGCAGGACTCTACTTTCATTTCCCTTTGGAGTTAGATTCACCTATCAGTTATCTTGGATGCGAATAAATGTATTTAATCACATTTGAACAAAATTATTGTTGTACTACATAATCACTCCGCTAGTTTCTGTAAGGTATTTTGAGACCCCAGAAAAAAACCCACTATATTCAAAAAAACCCCACAATATATTTGAAAAGAAATATTAATAATCTCTTGTAGTGATGACACTTTGTCACAGAAATGCTTATTCCTCTGTGCTGCTCCCATACACAGTATTAAAATAAGGTACACAGCTTTTTACAACAAAATTTTGCAATTTTAAAACACGTTTCTTGAATTTAAACATTTTTCTTACTGTAATGGACATGAACATTCTCTTTTCTTGCTTTTTCTGTTTCTTCTGTTAGCAGTTGTTAGAGTGCTGTAATCTGAAAAAATAAAAGCTCGCTGAAGGGCTTCTATATGTTAAATATATATGTATACCTTATTTGCTAAAAATTATGTCGAAGTGAATTCAGTAATCCAGAAGTCAAACTTGGTGCAGATTCCAAACAGGGACAATGACTAAGATGACCGTTGGTGTTAAAAGAAGTACTGGTAAGAGTTTTTGCATGATATGACACTTCTGGTTGTAGCATCTTGGATGTAAATGCCTTCTGGGCATATAAAAGGGGTACACTGGATACACACACCAGTGATCTGAACATCACTAAGAATATTAGATCTGAAAAACTTGTTTTCTAGAGAAATTTTCTTGCATCAAAACTGTGTCAGTAGACATTATAACTTGCTATTTCAGCTAACACAGAATAAAATCCTCAGACCTCTGCTGAGTACAGCATGTAAGTGCTGGTGCACTTTTCCTTTAAAAAAAAAAAAAGAAGTGTTTTACATAATGAGAAACATTGTCTAAGTTCATATAGTTTCACCCTCCAATCTAAGGTCTGTTTTCTATCTTATTTTATTCTCAAAGAATTAGAATATGCTGAGATTTTTTAAGCTGAACCTCTTCCTTTTTTTCTAATTTAGAAACTGTAGGATTAGCTGCCTGAAAATGAACCCATTAGATGGTAATGTCTTGATTGCAAGCACTTAAACTCCCATATGCATACAGGTTCATCAGAGGTTCTACAAAATGAAGGAAATCCTGGAACAGTTATTGGTCCCTCATGACAATATCCATCTTCTAAAACAAAAATGTAGATCTTTAGGAACTTTAAAGTGAATTTAAAATCCTTGTTAACCTTTATCAGTAACGTGATATACATATATATAACCATACCTTGACAAACTTTTAGCTCTGCTGTCCTGAAGATAGTTGATTGCTGTTCTTTCTGCTCATCTGCATATATTGTGTCAATCTTCTTGATTTGGTCCATGTATCACTGAAGGAGTTAGCCACACTGTGTCTTCTAGAAGACAGCTAGTCTCTGCAGCTACCTAACCTATCATTTATCCTCTTCATCACCAACAATTTAAGCTAGTAGCAAAGCATCAAAGGGCTGCTGCTACATACTTGGTGTTTTCTTTGACATTGTTCTCCATTAAAAAAGACAATCGGACTATGAAAAACATTCAGCTGTGAGAGTAAGACAGTAAGTGTGGAAACTCGTTGTGATTCTTGGCACTTGACCTCTTCCATCAAGGGTCCATTTATGCACTTACTCTGGTACAGAGGATGCAAAATGGCGCTTTATTATGTAATGAACAGAGCTATGTAGCTCTACTAAGCCTCGCCCATCGTGGGTGGTTACTGCATTCCTGTAACGTAAGCACGTAAGCACGTAATCTTCCGAGCGCCTATACTGCCACCCGGTGTACCACAACAGTGTACCGCAACAGTAAGTACATCAGAAACAAAGAAAATCTCAACCAGTGAACCAGTGAAGCCACCTTGGCTCAGTTGACCATTTAATAATGTCTAGAATGGTCCATAATGACCGTTTAATAATTTGAGGAGCCAAGTATTTGAGCTCCTCTAGATTAGAGAAGTTTCTGGCCTTCAGCTCTGGTCCTGTGGATTTTGGTCCCAAACATCCCCTGCCCTACTGCCTGCTGTTTTCTAACAAGATGGGCAACTGTTCCTGAACTGTCTTGCAACAGCAATGTTTGGCTAATAAAATTCTATTTTATGTAAGGTGTACCTAGAGAGAGAATACATAATGAACTATTGTGCTGAGGCATTTATCTTTGCAACATTCAGAGGGATATCTTAAGAACACTACATAGTGGCCACAAAGATAAATAACACAGCGGGGCATAGTATCATGTATAAAATATTCCCAGCACTCTCGGTTCCATTTCATTACCAGATTTTTAAAAAGAACCATTTTCTTCGTTGGTTTCCAGAGCTAGCAGTCCCAGAGGCTAATTTCAAATTGCTTGATGCCTTGGAAACAAAGATGTATTTGTGCAAACACTGGCTTAAATGCCAATAAAATATGTCAGCAGGACACACCCAGCCTTGTAAGTGAATGATACATAAGCGAGTTTTTCACCTCACAAACCCCCATCTCTCCCAGTTTTTTCTGTTGTGTACCAGCATTTACAGGCTGGCTCTGAAAACTGCAAAAACATTGGGCAGGAAGAAAGGTAGCTAGCCAGATAGAGAGAGAGCTTTCTGTAGTGAGCGGTTACTTTTGATCAGCATGTGGGGTCCTTCCTCTTTACCCATCTCCCCTGAGATCTCTCCTGGAGCATATTCAGGAAGGATGTAGACAAAAGCTGAAAGTCCACAGCAGA
>NW_010395899.1:15018-33601 GCF_000710305.1 Buceros rhinoceros silvestris
AGGAACCCTTCGGTGTTTAGGTGTCAAAGGCTGTTTAGGTGTCAAAGATCAGATGAGTTTTGGTTGCTTAGCCTAAAGAAAAGGAGTCTGGAAGGAGAGCACGTCAGTTACTGGCATACAAATTGCTACAGAAACTTTCCGTAAGAGACAGAATAAAATATTCTTCATCTTTGCAATTAACAGGAGACTTAAAAGACAGTGGAAAAGGTTCAGGTTAGATACTAGGAAAACCTTTGTAATATAAAGGTAGTAAAGCACCAGAACAAGTTATTGGAAATGCTGTCAAATTTGCACCACTGGAAGTCTAATGTGAATGTTTATTTAGAGATAACACAAGTTCAGTTAACTGTGCTTTGCATCAGGGAGATAGACTATGTAACCTTCTAAAACCCTTTCAGACCAGGGATTTTGTGATGTGTTAAAAAAAGCTACATAATAAATACAAGCCTAAATATTTGTGATAAAGGAGCACAAATATAAAAATAACCACAATCATTTAGCAACACATCCCAGAACTGTTAGCCTTTTTAGATTATGGTACCAGCTGGCAATAGCATGATAATTTATTTTTCCTAGTTAAAATCAAATTAGCTCTTTTATTGTTGAATTAGTACGTGGACTTTAGACCCTGTGGAACAGAGTTCAAGCCCCTGTTTTGCAACAGAATCTGTTACTTCTGTTAATCACTTGCTCTCCCTGAACCCTAGTCTTTCACCTGTAAAAGAAGGACATCTCTTCCAAACTTCAATTAGTCACTGTAAGAATATGTGGAATAAAGAATGGAAACCAATTCCTTCCAGGGGTGACCAGACCCTTTCATTAAATTAACCAACTCCCTGGGAATAGGTAGGAATAAACCAATGATTGTCTTAAGACTAAAGTCCTCACTGTCTACTGTCTACTGAATTATGCAATTTTTTTTTGTTTCGTTTGCAGGGTGGAGCTGATGGTGGTTATTGTTCCTTTTGTGTGTATTTCTTCAAATTCCTAATATTACAGAATATAGTTATGGGATTGTACCAGTGAAATCAAAGCTTATTCCACATAAGAAAATTTGAAGGATGACTAATTTCCTTGCTTCCTACAGATGAAATAAATTATTTCCATTAGTGTAGTATTAACCACTTCTTTTAATCAAGCAACGTAAGATGAAGCTGGAATGATTTGTACACATCATCAGAATTAAAAGGCCAGCCCTAGTACATGTATCATTTTATTACAGTTTAGTAATTTCCCAAGACAAACCAAATGTTAAGTTCTCATTTTATGGGTAGCATTATAATGAAGATTAATTATTTAATATTTCAGGACAGTAAGCATGGCAGATATAAAAGTTACTGAACCCTAGAAGTGTTTCTTGGACCAAATTACTCTAATGGCTATTAATATGCTGTGAATAATTGTTTTCAACCAAGTATATTTGGCTTTATGTCTGCATAATTTGTACGCACTTTTCCAGAGAGGTAGATGAGAATTTAGAAACAGCATGAAATAAAACCAAAGCTTTCATGCTTGTAAGGAAAACTTTTTCTGAAATGGTCAAAACCAGATGCATCAGAACCACAAGCCTAATATTTTCAGACTGGCCCTACTTGCCCTACATGCAAGTTTGCTGAGCTGAAGAACAAGCCTTCCGTGGCGTTAGACTACCTAGAGACTGGAACAGCCTACTAATTCAAGTTCATTCACCTGACAGTGCAAGTGTAAGAACTGGGTCTCCCTCTGCCCAGGGTGGGAAGAGGCTGCACCAGGAACTCAGCTCAGACTGTGTTTGATCTTATCTGCAAGGTGACTGAAGTGCAGCAGTCTGACAGGTGAGCGTCGTCTCTGTAAGTCCTTCCCTTGGCTCTTCTGTGCACAGCAGTCTCTGGCAGCATTTCTCAGTTTAGTTTGTGGTCCTGTCTGTGAGCTGAAATTGGCCCCCTTCTTTCTTTTTGGTAGTGTTAAATGTCAGTTATTTGAGGATTTGTAGCAGTAAGGCACTTCTTAGACTGTTCCTTTTTCTCACTTATGGTTAGAGGGAGTGGCATATGTGTTTTTAACTAGGAGCTATAAAATCTATAAAAAGACACAAGGCTTAACATTTTAGCTGAAATACAGTAAAAAAAAAGGAAACTGTCTTCAGACCCTTATGAAGAGCTTGATCTATTTTTCTAACACAAAAATAAAAATGTAAAGTATGTCTGTTTGTGAAGATTTGATCCAAACATAAAGTGTAATCTTTTTAATAATTACATTTGTTTCACTGGAGCCCTCCCTCAAACTAGCAGATTCTTTTCCCAGACTTCACAGAAATAAAAAATGGAACACTTCTATTTGACTGAAAAATTTGTAACTCATTATGGGTTTACCATTTACAGCTTTCACATTAAGTTTAACACATTTCAGGATGTCACCATGAGTCTGACATACAGAACAGATATAACAACTTTTCTTCATTGATGCTCGGTCTTGGAGCACATTCAGTGACTGCTGTCACAGCTGGACCCATGGTGTGAGGTAGATCATTCTGCATGTGTCATAAACAGACACTCATGCCCACATATGTGTAGAAGCCAAGCCTGTAGAGAAGGCTGGATGACACCTCCAGTGCTTGTGCTTCTCTTTTTTTTTTTTGTTTTTTTTTGCCGGTTAAGTTGGATACACGGACCTCTTTTTGTGCAAAGACTTCCAGGATTGTTGTCATCATTCTCCACCTTCTCTCTCTTTCTCACAATCTTTTTTTTTCTTCCTGTGTATAATTCACATCAGGTAGTTCATAAGTCTCTTTGTTTTGTTCCAGTCATGTGTTGCTGTTCATACTGTCCTTAAGTTATATGAAGACCATGTTCATAGAGAACATTGATTAAAATATCTTTTGGTTAAGCAAGACAAGCCTGGTTCACTGACTGTCTGCATGCTACACTACCAGAAGATCTAGATATTCTTCAGAGCTAGGATAATCTATCAAACAAAAAAAACCCCAAACCGCACTTAAAAGTCATATATAAATCTTTACATAATGTGTAGTCTATTTTGACAAGTACTACCCAAACAATTTGCACCTTTCTGTACAGCATTGCACAAAACCAGTATTTCTGCAAGAATTTATTACTAAAAAAGAAAAAAACAACAGTGCTTTGTCATGACAGAAATAAGGAAGAAATTTATTCCTGTTTGGAAGTCTAACAGGCAGAGGCTAAGAGAAATTCCAACCCAAAATCTGATACAGTTCCTCAGGTTCAATGGAATCACTGTGTTGAAACCCAGGGAATTCAATGAGAAAACAAATGGTAGAACAACACGTGTGGTTATTCCAGAATCAGGTACATAACCCATACCCATAATCTTCACTTTCAAGTCATTATTTTGTCCAAACAGATCACGTGCATCCATATAGCTTTTGTGTCTCTTAAGATTAATTTCATATTCTCTGTGGAGAAGTATACTAATAAAGTACATTTCCACAGTTGAACATTCAGAAGACCTAATTTTATAACATTTTCGATGAACATGCAAGTTTAATTGCTTGTTCATTGCCAAGCATTCTTTTGGTAGGTGTCCCTTGACATATTTCAAGGGACAATTGACAAGTTCATCACTCTGTGATGACATTAAATATTTTTGTGGTAACTGAATATTAGCAATGTAATATTATATGCGTATTTATATGTTTACATAGTTTTCTTTCTCACAGTGCTTCAATACATCTTTACTGGCTTAGCTTTTTCTGCAGATTGTCACCAACATCTGCCTTTTAGAAATTTTTTTATAAGTAGGGTTACTAAGGTATTCTCTACTGTATTTTCATTTGCACTGGGGACATAGGTATTGCCAAAGGAAATAAGGAAACAAATAAAAATGGTCATCTGATTGTCTGGAGAAGAATCAACCAAAAAGTGTATAAATATAGACAAGCTGAATTGTGTATCACAATTCAGTGAGTGGTTATCTCCACCTCTTCAACAAGGTGTTAGCTGTAGAACTATAATCCTTTCCAGGGTCTGATGTGTGGGCTCATCAGAAAGTTCAGCAAGGTCAGGGATTCGAAGAAAATTTAGGATCCAGCAGACCTGGTGCTGGGAAGTTAGTCAAAATAAGATTGTGTCTCCCTATAAAATACTCTGCAGAAAAGAATTAATAAACCTGGGGGAAAAAGCACTTAGAGTCTTAAAGGAATTAAAATGTTTCTACCTTAAATACAACTTCAGGATTACGGCTTTCAGACTTTAGATTGTCAAGGATATTCAGGGTGTGATATTAGAGTAATGATGACACCATTAACTCTGTTAAGCTACTATGAAATTGGACTGGTTTAACACGGGACTTATGGAACATACATTATGGGAACTTTTTAGGGATAAAATAAATGGATAAACAACCTTCCCTTTATCTTTAAGTAAACACCTTATTATTTCCTCATTCACTCTTCTTGGTTCCTGGCATTACAGCTTCAAAACCTGTGAGATTTCTGAAAGGAGGAATTTTGAAAAACAGAATTACTCAAGAATTGCCCTACAGTACTGGGTTGTAAGTGGGAACAGCAAGCAAAGGTATGGTCCAGGATGTTCTTCAACAGAGCTTGGGAATGGAAAAATCCCTTGCAGAAACATCTGGAGATGTACATCTCCTCAGTAGATAGAAAAGCAGATAGAAAAAAGGAAGCCTGAAAATTGCTGAGCCACAAGAGCAATGAGAGGCCAACCCTGTATGCAGCTTTGTAATCCACGCTGGTTCTGGCTGTGGAATTGGTGACTCTGCTCCTTTACCCCTGAACTCCAAGAGTGGTCCACATATGCTGTCGGTACAGGCTGGAATGTCAGTAGGTGGACAGGGGTGTCCTAGGGCTTGCTGGGACCCCTCATGTTTTGAGGACCTGTGCACTGCATTGCACAGCAGAGACTTGAGATTGGACTCGGGGTGGGTTGACTCTGGCTGGATACTAGGTGCCCACCAAAGCCACTCTACCACTTACCCTCCAAAGCTTGGACAGGGGAGACAAAACATGATAAGCTCATGGGTCAAGATAAAGACAGGGAAAGATCACTCACCAGTTATCCTCACAGGCAAAACGGACTCGACTTGGGGAAGATTAATTTATTGCCCTTCAAATCAGAGCAAGGTAATGAGAAAATAAAACCAAATATTAAAACACCTTTCCCTTACCCCTCCCTTCTTCATAGGCTCAACCTCACTTCCGAGTTCCCCATTTCCTCCACCCAAGCAGTGCGGGGGGATAAGGAAAGAAGGTTGTGGTCATGTCATCTCACATTGTTTTTGCTGTTCCTTCCAACTCACACTCTTCCCCTGCTTCAGCATGAGGTCCCTTCCACAGGAATCAGTTCTCCATGAACTTCTCCATTGTGAGTCCTTCCTGTGGGCCACAGTTCTTCATGCGCTGCTCCACTGTGCATCCTTTCATTGGCTTGCAGTCCATCAGGAACTGACTGCTCCATTGTGAGTCACACACAGGATCACAAGTCCTGCCAGCAAACCCACTTGAGAGTGGGGTCCTCTCTCCACAGGGTCACAGGTCCTGCCAGGAGCACACCCCAGCAGAGGCTTTCCATAAGGTCACAACCTCCCTTGGGCATTCATCTGCTCTAGCATGGGGTCCTCCATAGGCTGCAGGTGCGTATCTGCTCCACCATTAACCTCCATAGGCTGCAGGGAGACAGCCTACCTCACCATGGTCTTCATCACAGGCCGCAGAGAATCTGGAGCACCTCCTCCACCTCCTTCTTAACTGATGTTATTGCTGGCACAGTTGTCTCTGTCACGTATTCTCACTCTGCTCTTCTCCAGCTGCAGTTGCACAAGTTTTTTTCCCCCTGCCCTAAGTATGTTATCACAGAGGTGCTACCACTGTCACTTACTGGCTTGGCCTTGGCCAGCAGCAGTTCCATCTTGGAGCAGGCTGGCATTGGCTCTGTTGGACAAAGAGAAAGCTTCTAGCAGCTTCTCAAAGAGTCACCCCTGTGGCCATCCCACTACCAAACCAATATAGGACTCCTGGTCACTAGTTGAATGAGTTCTCCTTTGAAGTCTATGGAGCCAAAGTGAAAATCTTAACACTTGAATTCCAATTTCTAGCATGGAGCCTTGCCAAAGATGAAGTTTTGAAGTTTTTCCAAGCATTTTTCTTGAATCAAGCTTCATGCCTCAGGTGAAAAATGACATTAAGCCAGATGGCATAGCTGTAGAAGCCATATGAGTAAAAAGAGAGAGTCCTACAAAAGGAAGTAAATTTAAATGCTAAAGAATAAAAATAGGGAAAAAACCAACCAAAAGAACTAAACTACACAACAGAAAGGTTGAGCAGTGCCCTAAGTTATAAGTAAAATTCATGCTAGTGGCTGAGAGGAACTAAGACAACACAAGAATGCACAGAAGAGATTGAAAGATGCCACTGTATTGTGGCTGGGGTAGAGCTTAGACCTCCCCACCACTGAACATGCCCTCACCCTTGGAAGGTACCTACAGACAAACACTTAGAGGAGGAATTTTAACTATACAGAGTATTATACCCTGGCAGGTGGATCACTTGATTGAAGCAATGCTTGTCTCTACAGTGACAGCAAATAATGAAAGCAAGATAAGTACGTGAGAAGGCTGTACTTTTGAAAGGTACTTCTAATTCCTCTCCTTGAAAGATAGCTATAGGTGTTTGATTTCTTAACACAAAAGGCAATCACATTGCAAAACGAAGATGAATGCGTCCCTATCGTTCTAACATGCAGGTGCTGAAATATTTCTTTCTCAGTGTAAACACGTGCAGTGCCTGAAGTACAGCTAGTTGCAGCAAGTTGATGGGCAGCACGTAACAGAAAACAGTAATTCATCGGTATTGCCAGGCTGCAGACGCAAGGCAGAGCAGCAGCTGCTAACAGGTACTTTATACTACAAACCATTCTTTGTGTTCAGCCTCTTCCCATTCATTGCTGAGGAATGGAAAATTTTAGATTACCACTCCCTGAAAACTTCTCACAGTTTAAGTCCCTGTTGTGGTTCTGTTGCACTCAGCATATCTTGCACTAGAAAGTACAACACAGAAGCACAGGTGCAGAGTTTTCTGAAGTATGACAAAAATGGACAGAAAATTATATAGACTAGAAAGTGGGAGTGGTTCATGTGCCACATATGGACAGGTCAACATTCCACTGAAAGAATGAAGGATGTGGCTGCATATGGCTAGGGGTGACGCACTGTCTGAAAATACAGACTGTAATGGGGTTTTCTGTGAAAGAGAGCAGAGACGAATCTACCATTGTCACTGGCTCTGCACTAAAAACGCAAGATGAAATGCAGACATTACTGTACACTGCTGTAGGTTTCAGCAGCCCCATTCCTCTGCAAATGAAATAGCAGCAACACTTTTAAACCAACCCTAGCCATATTTTTGACTTACAAATATTGTCTCTGCACAAGACAAATATTTGACTCTTGACTCTTAAGTTAAAAACAAACAAACAAGGAAGTTAACACCAGAAGAAGAATAAGAAGAGCATTTTATCAGGAGTTTGGGGCTTTTTGTGGTTTCAGACAGGCTATTAAGCCTTTTTTTTTTTCCAAGGTGAAATACATTCTTGTGAAAGTCCTCTGTACTTAAACCACCCTGAGATAGGAATGACTTTTATTCCATTAAACATTTCTTCCAGTGTTATATACAGTTAGATAAAAGCAATAAAAATGGTTGCTTAATAAAGGTTGCTAAATAAAGGATACAGAAAATGATGAAAAATCGTTTTACAAACAGCAGTAGATTCAAGAGGTCAGGAGTGAAAAAAGAAAGATCATTAAGCTAAGTAGGGACAAGCTTCATTAAGAATTAGTATGAAGTGGTCCTCAAAAACATTAAAAAAAAAAGGTTAGGTTCATATAATCTAACCAACAGTTTAGTTCTGGAAAACAGTTTATAGATTAATTTGTACACCGCTGGAAGGAAATTTATCTTCAAAAGCTCTGACATAGGACTAAACAAGTAACAGTCTTAAATCAAGAAGTTTTCATTCAAGTTAACAATAGCTCTTTTTCTGAATAAAATTATTGATAACCGTAAGCAATATTAGATCACATTTTAGGACAAACAGCCTACAACATAATGGCCATTACTGAACAATCACAATTTCACCAAAGCTTTTGATTTTGTCTTTGTTGTCAGAAACTTTCAAGATTCAGAGCACCAAAGGGTCTGACTACAACAAAACCCCCAAAACTAAATAAATGTATATGACTAGAATCACCCTTAAAAATACCCCAAAAATGACATCTTTGGAACAAACTTACACTCTAATATTACTTTCTGTCCTGTTTTTCTTAGGACATCAATATCTCTTAGGGCTCAACATTTTATGCATAAGGCAATTAAGATATTACACCTTGTTAAATAATTTTCTTGATTAGTTAATGTTAGATGTGCAAACTTTACTGTGAAAACTCAGCTGGACATCTTATCACGTAAGTCCTTCCTTATCCAAGACTAGAATTTTCCATTACTGGAAAGAAAGAGATATTTCTTGTGGATAAAACATTGCACTTGAGTCTCTGAATATATGAGTTCAATTCTCAGATTCTCAGGTGCATAAATATGTATTGAAGACTTATCAGAGGTATTCAGCTTATTTGTTTCAAGTTAGACTTCCTCAAGTGAGAGCTACCCAGGCTTTGAAATGATACTGAAGCTGCTGTGACCTCATTTATACCATCTTCATTTCCATTCCAGTAAGGCAACTGAGGGAGTACCTTTGCACAATACTTAGCTGAAGTACTCTAGGAATTGTTTTCCAAAGAATTACAAGAGTCTTTCTTTGTCTTTCCTACAATCCCCTGTTGGAACCGTTGGGTGCTAACAAAAGACTACAAGCATTAAAGTGGCATTTCAGTGCTCGTGTTAGTGCTTCATTTGTGATTAGCCTCTACTACCAAAGAGTCAACTATTTTGAATTAAAATCACCGTTTTATTTGAGTGAGGGAATGTGCTCATGGGCATAGGGTGTTGGACTGAACTCAAACTCTTCTCAGCAGAACAAACCTACTAGTGAAATCTCGGGCAATTATTTAATCTCTTTATATACCAATAACTCCATCTGTTAACTGGAAATTGTAATTTCTTGCCCACATATTTTATATGCCTGATTTGTTCCAAGTTCTTGTAAGACAAAAAAAAATCAGCTGTTATAAATGGAATAAATTTTCTAATTCACTTCAACAGCTTTTAGATCACTGTGTCAGTTTTAGCAATGCTCAGTTCAAACTATCTACATGAAGGGGGCTTCATTCAGCGTTGAAAACTGCTGCTATACCAAGTGCGCTACAAGAGAGCAAACTTGGTTTTGTCCGCTCAGTGTATACTCAGTTGAAAAACTGCTGGAGGGAATTACCAGGCACTGCATAAATGATATAGATAAAACTTTACTTCTATTTGACTCTAGGTATTGGAAAAGTCACTGCTGTCACTGCTTGTAAAATACTACACACTCAGTAAATAAGAACACCATCTAGCCTCACATCTCTACCTGCCATGCAAGAACGTTGTCAGGTAACAGCAACCAGAGGTGAAAAAGACATCCAAGACCAGAATGTCAATATTATGTACATTGTTAGTGGTTATTTATTCATCCACTGCCTAAATAACTGTAGTTTACATGATTTTCTCAGAAGCACAAACCACGTGTAGTCAATTCCCCTCAATCTCACTGCTTCTCTCCTTTTCACTCAACTGCAGCTGAGGCATGTATCTGTAGAGCCGATGGTGGCTTTTCATACCAATATTACTCAGCTCTACATGTGTGCTGACAACAAATTAGAGTTACTAATACACAGCTCACTGGAGTCCACGCAAGATCTGTATTGACTATTGTGGTCAAAAACACCAGGTCTTTGACTCTTCTACCAATACCAGCTAACGAACTCCAGCCTACGGAAGAAATTCATCTTATTAGGCTCCAAGGGTATCAGTTTGTACTTTGTGTTCATTTACTTTTGGGGACATGGCTGTATTATCTTTAATCTCTGCTATGTCATTACTGTGTAGTAGACTCACTTATGCTTTCCTGTGTTCTTTTTATTTATACAGCTGAACAATCTTTTGTTACTTGTTTAATTTCTTTTACAAAGGCTGGCTCAGACTGACTTCTGGTATGTCTCACACAGTCCCCATACTTCTTGATCTCCTAAACATAATTGCATTGCTGAGCAGGACATTTTCCTGTTCCTGGTAGGGTGTCTACTTACTCCTGTGATTTGCTTTATGGTTTACATTCATCCAGTGAGATCCAGAGCCCTATCCTAAAATTCCCCCCAGGATATAAATTCCAAACAGTTTTTTGTCCTTTTTACACAGTAAGATTTCAAGCCTCCAGTTGCTACTCCTTGATCTTTCCAATGCAACTGAATTCACAAATCTTGATATGCTCATTCACACCCCAGATGCCCGCCGCTATGCTCTTTCCTCAGTAGTCAGAAAATAACCTGTGGCCACACAAGCAATTGACATAGTCCCTTCTATCAACATGCATGCACTAGTCCACCAACTAGACAGCTCGTCTTCCATCATCAGCTTCTTGACATTGCCCACTTCCCTAGTCTTAGATGTCTTGCCTAATAATATTCATCCTATCTAACCTGGCCTCTTTACTTGTTTTGGATGGATCTCATGTCAGCCTGAATGTCAGCCTGCCATTGTTCAGAGAAGGATAAAGAGACCCATAAATGAAATCTGTTGTATACTCACTTATATTTTAAAATATTTTATATTTTAAAATAAAAGAGAGCAGATTTAGCTGGATATAAGGATGAAATTTTTTGCAATGAGGGTAGTGAAACACTGGCACAGTTTGCCCAGAGAGGTGGTAGATGCCCCAACCCTGGTAACATTCAAGGCCAGGTTGGACAGGACTATGAGTAACATCTAGTTAAATATGTCCCAGCTCACTGCAGGGAGTTTGGGCTAGATGACCTTTAAAGGTTCCGTCCAACCCAAAACATTCTATGATTCTGTGAATCTTCCCTAAGAGATTCACATATAATACCTCCCCTTGCGCCAAACAAAATTTGGAACTCTCCTTTTCTATACATTTGATCTTTAAAGTATGAAATTCATGTTATTTATAGTTTCAATGTCCTGTCAAGAACCATAAATTTTAATGATTAATTCATGTCATCAAATAGAACTCTTTCTATCCATATACATTCTATCTGCAGCCAAAGAAGACAATTCATCTTGCCCACAAAACACTGAGCCATTTTCCTGATAATACCTAGGAAATAAGTAATAGGTCATACTAACTTAGGTCATGTTAGGGCAAGAGGTCATATTAACTACCCTTGGATACCTATCACACTATGACTACTTTGCACGCACATCCTGCCATGCATCAGAGTGGTGCTGGAGGTGATTCACTTCTTTTCAGCCAGCAGCTGCTTCCTGACCTTCCTGACAAAAATCTTAAGTCTAGTGAGTGCTGCTGCCTTTTGTTGATGCCATTTTCCCTGAGCACTGTCACCTGTTCTTGTTTTGATAAATGTCTCCTTCACGTCTTCCCGCTCTCTTTCCAGGCTTGCACATGGAAGTCTTTATACTTTGTACATGGAGGGTCCAGTATTTGCCAGTTGCCCCCCTGGCTCATTTCCATGCTTCCTGGCATCACTTCAACACCAGTTAACACTCTTCTAGCAGCTCACCCTAACAAGCGTATTGGTGAATCCCTCTCACTTCCAGGAAACAGTTGAGTCCAGAAATTATCCTGGCCAGAGCCAAAATAATATACAGAGCAGCCAGAAGTGAACTGACCCTTGGTTGTTTCAAACACTGTGCAATGAACACAAATGAGTTGATGCTTCGAAAGTGGATTGCACATTGGGCCATAATTTGAGGAGCGCTAGAATGACTGGAACCACTAAAAAGGAATCAGCAACAGCAGCTTCACAACCTGAGGATCCACAGCAAAGGTATGTGTTTAGATGGACTGAGGGGGTTCCAGTGCTCTGTAATTGTTGTGGAGGCATATAACTGCTATATAAGAATATATATAAGAATTAGGTTGATGGAAGGTGTAGCAGTGGCCAGGCATGCAAACTTCACCTCCATGATCATTCGGTACTTGCAAGGATATCTTGACTTCTCCAAATAAGTAAGACAAGGCTACAAACCAATAGAGCTGCTTTAGTCTGCAAGAGAGCAGATGAAAGAACAGCTGGAAAGGTGCCCATGGCACCAGAAGAAAAATTTTACAAGGTATTTTGAAGATGTCTTCTAGCTGTGCATGCTGCTGCTTGGCAAAAGTACTGAACAAATCTTGCAGTCAATCTTTGTTAAAATATCACCATCTTTAATGCAAATAGGTTTACTTAGGTTTACTCACAAGTGCAGAAGTGGATTATTGATGCAGAAATTAAACTTATTAAGTGAAAAAAAAGTGTAAAAATTTCATTAGAAGCAGTACCTTCTCAAAATATAAAATTTTTTCGAGAGTAAGTACTACAAGGCTTTCATTATTAGTGCCATTCTTATTTTTTATGCTGTATATTTACATTTAAGACTAGAAAAGTAAATGAAAACTACTTGGTGAACTCAGAAAACATCAACATCATCTGAAAAGCAATTTCTGCTAACACATAAATTTAAATCTCATAATAATCTCATAATAGGAGAACAACTTCTATTATTTTAGCATATACAGTGCTGACACGGGGTGTAATTTAGCTTGAATCCCACAGCTGTGTAAGACCAACCAATGCCTTGAGTGCCTTGAGAAACTATGAGGAGAACAGATGTATAATAAGATAACTCAGACAGCTTGCTAAAGTTTCATCTGCCCGTGGGACCCACTGGGTGCAGCCAGAGTCCTTTGCCAAATCTAGTTTTTTACACTGTATAAATGGCATTGCTCCAGTAGCTCCTCTCATCTTCTATCCAGCTGCTACTCATACACACAATCTCAGAAGGAGAGCTTGTATTATACATGAATTCAAAGGCCTATGAAGAACAACAGGACGTACTAACTGATCTTTAGCAGGTCAATCAGCATTTTTAAAAGTGCTAGAGCTGGCAAAGCTCAACTCTACCCATCTTGCCACAGAAATAGATGGTGGTAAAGTGAACCTCGACCTCAAAAGAATGTGAGGGCTCAACATCAGAAATCAGGCTTAAGATTTATTAAGCTCTAAATTTTTAGTAGAAATCTCTGATACTGTATAAATACTGATTTTCTTATGAGTAGTTCTTGAAATCACTGGACTTCTCTGGCTGTGATATTGCAATTTTCTTTAGAAGGGATTTTTCTACATGTACATTTCCATTGCAGAGGCTTAGCTCCTGGCTTGAATTGCGCCTCTAAAGCTAGCCTAACCCTGAATGAGTCATGCTGTGAGGTGGCATCTGAGCTTCAAGTGAGTCAGATCTGCTGTCCTTGGTCATGTATGCCTCTAGGACTCCTAGGGAGTTCATCCCACGGTACTGTACATTGCAGCAAGCCAAGTTTTTTTTTTTTTAATCATTTCTTTGATGAAATATAATAGGAGGACTTTTCTGAAATTTCTAGAGGTTATTTTAGTCTCTAGGTTTAGCCAGGAGTGAAGAAGGCTCTGGGCTCTGGGCTTTGGGGACGCTTATAAGCAAGACAGCAAAAAACTTTTTACCAGGTCCTCTAGTGACAGTACAAAGGACAAGGGTAGATTTAGATTTGGTATAAGGAATAAATTCTGCACAATGAGGGTGGTGAAGCACTGCAGCAGGTTGCCCAGAGAAATTGTGGATGTCCCATCCCTGGAAGTGTTCAAGGTCAGGTTGAATGAGGCTTTGAGCAGCCTGGTCTAGTGGAAGATGTCCCTGTTCATGGCAGGTCCCTTCCAACCCAACTCATTCCATGATTCTGCAATTCTATGGCTCTATTTCTTTGTGAAGAGGCACAAAGGACTAGCAATACCAAAGTACCAGCTTCACTTAAAGAGAAGAATACCTTTGCTAGAAGTACTTCCATTAAGATTTAAATCTTCTCTTTTCTTTCATGTCAGCTATTGCACAAACACTCAGTGTTGCTTAGAAAACAAACAGATGGTGTCTTTGCATAGGGTAGCACTCATACAGGGAATCAAACTTCTCAAAAGTGACCGCTAGCCCTAGACCAATGAGTCTCTGTTTTAAGCGTCCTTGCAGAGGTTTGTTCTGTGTGTTGCAGTAGGTGGTCTTTCAGGGTTTGTACTTTGATGACATGATTCTGCATGCTTCTTACTTGATCCCATACCTATTTATTATGAGTTCCCCAGTTTGGCATATTCAGACTTGGCCATCCCATGTCCCAAAATTTGCAGATTCTTTTGATATATTTTATGCAAGTGACACATATCTTGCATTTTTTTAATATTTGTTCATTAATGTTCAGATTATTTCTGCCATGTAAAGACAAAACATGCAACATTCCAATAGTTCGGAGTTTTCTTTTTACCAAAAACATAATGAATAATGTCTTAAAGTGAAGAAATAATGGTGTAAATGTTTATAAGTCATGATTATTCAGAGTAATTTGTAATTTATTACTTTAAAACTCCCAGGAAGTAACAGAAATTCTTTTGGTATTTGATATTACTAAACAATTCTCTCTCTATTACTTTGATTACCAAATACATGTAAATACTGTAACTGTGTAACAAACTCTTTAAATACAATATATTAACAAACAGCCTTCTGATTAAGTAATGAAATTGCATCCATATACTCCACATTTCTTATTGGACAAATCAGCATTGCCCAGATACTCTAACTGAAGATAACATGTGCACATGTACTTCTGGTTACGTATCCTAAAAAAAAAAAACCAACCTGAATTTCAGTTTCAGTGTACCCTGAAGTTTTCAGTGTACTGCCTGAAGCTGACTGATTCCATATTTTGTGGTCTGGGTTTTGTGAAGCTGAGATGTGATAAACTGGATATAAACTGTTTCCCTTTTACAGATCCTGAGTAGGGCAGTGGGGGTTGTAATATGATTTCGATCCTAGGGTGAAAGACAATGGTCCCAAGTTAAGTCTGGTGATCTTAGTGAAAATTTGGCTTCTGACTGAGCATGGAGTCAAGATTTCTGGATTATGTTCTTGGAAGATACTAAATCATCCATAGCTTTTAACGGGTTTTTTTTCAGCGTTACAAGGTTGGATAATGGTGAAAATGAATAATTTTCATATCAGATCCTTCAAGTCAAAACTTAGGTAATTTTCAAACTATGTAGTTTCTCCAATCGCTATCAAGAGACTCCAGAAAAACAAGTTTTAGAGCCTGAATATCAATGAAAAAAATGTTCAGAAATGGTTTGCAGAAAAAAACATTTTAGCAAAGGATTTTTTTCAGCACAAAACCAGACATGTCAATGATATTTTTATGTCCTTTTTATAGCAAGTTGCAGAGTGAAGCCAACCAGTCTGCAAAAATTGCACATGTACTGTGAGCAAATATTCCTTCTATTGCCTGTGCTGTTTGATCTCACAGTCTAGAAGAGAAATATATTTAATGACTCCCGCAGTCAGAATTTCAATTCAAAAAAACCATCCCTGAGCTCTATTGTTCTTTGAAATATGAAACCCTCATCTCGTTTTCCTGCTCAGAAAGCCTGAAATGGATAACGGCAGGATCCTTCCATTAACTCGCTGACAGGTAGCTGGCTGCCAGGATTCCAGCTGGGAGCCAAATTCACAGGGGTCAGGGGTGGAGGTGCATGTTGCGCATCCACAGACAAGTCTTATAACAGCCAACCAGAGAAGAGAAGGTTTTCAAGAAGCAACCTCCATAAGGATGTCAGAAGCAGAGATTGGGGAATGGGGAAGATATGCCCCTTGTCTTTCCATGGTAGCTGATGAAGTCTGTAACTGAAAGCAGCCTAGGGATACTGTTAAGTGACAGAAATACTGGAGACATTTTGTCAACATCTTGATTACCAGGTCCACAAAAATAAATTATTCATTGGTTGCTCATGTGCTATGTCACCATCATGAAGCAGTTTTGTTAGTACTGGCTTTGCTATTTAATTTCTTGGGCTGAAGAGCAGATTCTTCACTCCCACAGAAACATTCACACTTTCTGTTTAAAAGAGAAGCTGAGGTTTATCACTGTAATGCAAGTAGCATAAACATTACTCTTTTTGGAGCTTTGTCTTCACCTGTGCAGAAAAAAAAAGGAGTCTTCATGCATATTCCTATGTTGTGGCAGCGAGGGGTAAAATAACACAGAAGTCAAAGCCCCTTCAGCTGCTCTTACCCCAGCAAAGTCTCACACAGGTTATTGTGGGACAGATGATAGCAGAAGAGACTGCAGAGCTATTTAAGAAAAGAAGATAACTGAGTCCAGAACAAAAGCATTGCCAATAAAGAAAAGGTAAAATTCATGGAGTTTGTGGGCACTGAATGGGGAAATAGGGAATTTGGATATCTGTAGAAGTAACGCAGGAGAAAAGAGTAAAGCTTTCACCAATGTTTTGAGCGTGACAGTGATAATCTTGTGCTGGCATGGAGCACAGTGACTTTCAAAATAAGGAGTTTGCCTACATTACCTATTTAACTTTCCTCCCTATTTTCCCCTATTTCACGTTTGTGTACTTCGAAAGATAGGCCACAGCAATTTATAACTTGAACTTATTAGTACTATATCCACTCTGCAAGTAGCTTATTTAACTTGAAATGCAAACCGTTTCACATTCTAGGACCTAACTGTCTATACAGACAGTATAAGAAGTGAGGCATTTATAGTTCAGATGATGGGTTGTGATTTCAAAAGCATTAAGTGATAGGAAAGAGTTTGTTTATACTCCTAGCCAGTTATCTTAACTGAATTCAAAATTTAAGTGATATTGTCCTTTAACTATGGCCTTCTCTGTTTTATAAATTTCATTTCCTGAAAGCCCCTGGTGAAGCACTGTGTTTCCATATGTGAAGTATCTTGATTACATTTTGCAAAGAGGGATTTCTGTCTGTGTCACATTGCAACATAAATCACACATCATTTAAGAATGCCTCATTTAAAGTCACCAAGGTTTATGGCATGCTGTGACAGCTCTTCCTCTCTAGAGTCCACTCGTAGTTTGATAATGGTCTTAGATCTTGACCTAAGTACCTTTAGGCAACTGCCCTGCATGAGAAGTGTACAGTAAAAAAGACAAAAAACATGCAGGATGAAGATAAATCTTCCTTTCTTACAGAAGAAAGTGGTTAAAAGTGTCCTCAATTACTGATACACGGAGAACCTGAAGAACTAAAACGCTGTTTACAGTGAAGTGGCAAAGTGCTGATGGAAAATCACTTTGACAGTGTGTGAGGGAATGGGGAAGTGAACAAAAGACAAAAGAAACAGTCCATGTAAAACTTCCTGCCTGCCTAAAATTCCCACACTGACCTTCCTATCTCTAACAGAAGTTGCAAGTTAAATGTTTTATCCCTCAGATTTATCATTTTAAAGTCACTAAAATTTACAAAATGTTTCCAGAATTGAGTGGTCACTTACGCTAAAAGGCCCACAGCATGACACCTGTATGAGATGGGGAATTGCAGAAGTGCCATTGCAACAAGGCATCAGGGGAATATCACGTACAGGGCTAGTCACCTCTGCTCAAGAAAAATAAAACTGAACTGGAAGAAAAGCAGAAACAATCTGTAGCATTGATTAAGTAAAGAAAAAGCCTTACAATGAGACCTTGCAGAGCTTGGTTTGTTTAGCCAAGCAAAACAAGAGATGGAAAAGTATACGAGGACTCTAGAATACTGGATAAATATCAAAGATGGAAAGAATGCTAACTAGAAGCACTAACATAAAACCAAATTACTGTAAATTGGTCATGAATAAATATATTCTGGAAATTCCTAATATCTGAGGAGAAAAATTTTAAGAGTATCCACATAGCCTATGGGAGAAAGTGAAGCTAAATTTGTTTTAAGATAGAGCACATGTATTGAAAATACTGTATAACAGAGAAAGAAAATGTCTGGAGCCAGGAAACTGGTGGCTCCCTTAGCCCCTAGACAAAGGCCATGTTCTCAGGCACTGCTCCTGGCCTCTAGTTTCCAGTCCAAAGAGGTTCTTTTACAAGATCTAGGTAGTATTTGCCAGACTCGTGCAGATTTTTCAGCTAAGCTACAGCATCTCAAATGGCATTAGGTGACCATGTTTGAGTTTCTGAATCAGACTGTGAGCACGGGCAATCAAACTTCTGATATGTCACGTGTTACAAATGCAGAGACGTATCCTAACTACCTGGATATTTGTGAGCTTGTATTGCATTTACACATTCTCGAGGCTTTGTAGTTGTCACATTTAGAGGCCAGGGAGGATTTTCCCAGAAGAATGCCCTAGTTTCTAGAGGAGGCAGGTTCTGCTTTCAGGTTTGAAGCTGAAAATGTTCACTACAGCTGCAGGGAGATACGTTTGTTTACGAGATGCATTTGAGGGTCACAGTGCATTATATTGCTTCAGGCTGGTGCTAAGGGTTAAAGAAGATATTGATCAAGAGAGGGTTTTTCTCCCAAGTTTGGCCTAAAAGGTCTTTTTTCTCTTGCCTTTCTGTATAGAGAGGAAAGCAGTCAGTCTTTCAGCAAGTTTTGTTTAATATATACTATGCTAGTGGAAAG
>NW_010395899.1:33699-34858 GCF_000710305.1 Buceros rhinoceros silvestris
GATGTTCTCGGTTTCTTACTCATGTTCCCATGTCACAGCTGTGGCACTTAGACTCTAAATTCAGTACAGGGTGATGGAAATGGTTTGCAGTCTAGGGAACTAGGTACATGTGGAGTCTGTGCAGCCTTTTGAACTAGAGATTCTTCCTCAGTTTCTCACAGTTCTGGGTGTTCTTACCTAGATGAATAAATAATAGAATATATAATCTTTATTTTGTTTTAGATGTTCAGTGTCTTTGCTGTGGACTAGGCATTTTCAAAGAACATCACAATGTGATGGATTTTTAAAAAATATTTATTTCTTTTTTAATAAAGGTCACATACATATTGGATACTTGAAAAATTCTCAGGAAGATGTGTTGCCACAACTGCATATTTGAAAGTATCCACACAACTGGCAGACTTTGACCTATTTAGGAGACTAGTTGACAGGCTCTCTTGGGAGGCAGCCCTGAAGGACAAAGGAGTCCAGGAAGGATAATCCTCAAGAAGGAAATGTTTAAGTCTCAAGAGCACACCATCCCAGTGCACCGTAAGACGAGCTGATGGGGTAGGATCGGCCTGGCTGACCAGAGAGCTCCGAATGGAGCTCAGGAAGAAAAGGAAACTGTACGGCTTATGGAAGAAAGTGTGGGACATTCAGGAAGACTATGAAGATTTTGAAAGGCTGGGCAGGGAGAAAATTAGAAAGGCTAAAGCCCAGCTTGAACTTAATCTGGCCACCACCATAAGGGACAATAAAAAATGTTTCTATAAATACATCAACGGCCAAAGGAGACTAAAGAGAATCTTCATCCTTTACTGCATATAGGGAAAAACATATTGATCATGGACGAGGAAAAGGCTGACATCCTAAATGCCACCTTTGCCTCAGTCTTTAGTGGTAAGACCAGTTCTCTGAGTGCCCAGATACTTGAAGACAAAGACAGGGAGTGGAATGAAGGCCCCATAATCCAAGAGGGAACGGTCAGTGACCTATTCATCATCATCATCATGGCTTGGCTTCGCAAACGAAGATCTGGGAAGGGTTTTCCCCACGCTCACTGCAAGCGATGAGTGCACCTTTCCATCCTGCGTGGTGGATTTTTTAGGTGAGGCACCAGCGTGCGCGGAACTGGCTCCACCCTTTACACCTGAGGTTCATCTGCCAGGGCCTAGCG
>NW_010395899.1:35449-41114 GCF_000710305.1 Buceros rhinoceros silvestris
AAAGGGGGTGCCCATGAAAGAGTCGCTGCTCTACCTCCGGACATCACAAAGCCGGGCATGGGGTGGCCGCTGCCTGCCAAGAACGGGAGTCCTGGAGGCCTCAGTGACCTATTACACCTCTAAGATATGCATAAGTCTATGGAGACAGATGGGATCCACCCAAGGATACTGAGGGAGGTGGTGATAGCACTCACCAAGCCACTTTCCATCATTTACCAGCAGTCCTGGCTAACAGGGGAGGTGCCAATGTGATGCTCATTTACAAAAAGGGCTGGAAGGGGGATCCAGGGAGCTACAGGCCTGTCAGTCTGACCTCAGTGCTGGGGAAGGTTACTGACCAGATCATCTCGAGTGTCATCATGTGGCATATACAGGACAACTAGCTGATCAGGCCCAGTCATCATGGGTTTATGAAAGACGGGTCCTGTTTGACCAACTTGATCTCATTCTATAAGGTGACACATTTAGCGGATGAGGGACGAGCTGTGGCTGGTGGTTTCCTGCACGTGGTGATAGCACTCACCAAGCCACTTTCCATCATTTACCAGCAGTCCTGGCTAACAGGGGAGGTGCCAATGTGATGCTCATTTACAAAAAGGGCTGGAAGGGGGATCCAGGGAGCTACAGGCCTGTCAGTCTGACCTCAGTGCTGGGGAAGGTTACTGACCAGATCATCTCGAGTGTCATCATGTGGCATATACAGGACAACTAGCTGATCAGGCCCAGTCATCATGGGTTTATGAAAGACGGGTCCTGTTTGACCAACTTGATCTCATTCTATAAGGTGACACATTTAGCGGATGAGGGACGAGCTGTGGCTGTTGTTTTCCTGGACTTCAGTAAAGCCTTTGACACACTTTCTCACAACATTCTGCTGGAGAAACTGACTGCTCATGGCTTGGATGAGTGTACTCTCTGCTGGATAAAATACTGGCTGGATGGCCAGGACCAAAGTGAGGTGGTGAATGGAGCTCACTCCAGTCAGTGGCCGGTCACCAGTAGTGTCCCCAAAGAGCTCAGTATTGGAGCCTGTCCTCTTTAAAATCTTTAGCATTGATCTGGACAAGGGAATCAAGTGCATCCTCAGTAAGTTTGCAGACAACACCAAGTTGGGTGGGTGTGTTGACCTGCGTGAGGGAAGGGAGGTTCTACAGAGGGATCTGGACAGGCTGGATCGATGGGCCGAAGCCAGTTGTATGAGGATCAAGATGGCCAAGTGCCAGGTCTTTGTGCATTGGGCCACAACAGCCCTATGCAACGCTACAGGGTTGGGTGGCTGGAAAGCTGCCCAGTGGAAAAGGACCTTGGTTGACAGCTGATTGAACATGAGCCAGCAGAGTGCCCAGGTGGCTGAGAAGGCCAACAGCATCCTGGCTTGTGTCAGCAAGACTGTGGCCAGGAGGAGTAGGGAAGTGATTGTCCCCCTGTACTCAGCACTGGTAAGGCCACACCTTGAGTACTATGGCCAGTTTTGGACCCCTCACTTCAAGAAGGACATTGAGCTGCTGGAGTGTGTCCAGTGAAGGGCAATGAAGCTGGTAAATGGTTTAGAGAGCAAGTCTTATGAGGAGCAGATGAGGGAACTGAGGTTGTTTAGCCTGGAGGAGAGATGACTCAGGGGGGACCTCATCACTCTTTACAACTACCTGAAAGGAGGTTGTGGCGAGGTGGGGATCGATTTCTTCTCCCATGTAGCAAGAGACAGGACTAGAGGAAATGGCCTCAAGTTGCACCAGGGGAGGTTTAGGTTGGATTTTAGGAAGACTTTCTTTACAGAGAGGGTTGTGAAGTACTGGAACAGGCTGCCCAGGAAGTGGTGGAGTCCCCATCCCTGGAACTGTTTAAAAGCTGTGTGGATGTGGCACTGAGAGATGTGGTTTAGGGTCCCTGGCAGTTCAGGGTGAATGGCTGGACTCGATGATCTTAAAGGCCTCTTCCAACCAGACGATTATGTGACTCTGTGAACTGTAATTATAAGACAGAAGTGTGCACAGAGAATTAACCTATTCTACATTAAGTTGTGAGCAGCATTATGTGCCACCTTAGTATTGAGATGCTTTACCAAAGGCTCCTATGTGATTATGAACAGATAAGTACAAATGGCCAGGCAGAAACACAAAGCAAGAAATAAAACATTTAGAGATATAATGTTCCTGTAAAAATCCTTCAACATACTTAGTATCTGGGAGATTAATGGGAAATGTATTCCTGACTATCTTTTCATAGGTAAATAGAAACTAGGGTCTCAAGATCTTGGTTCTCAGATTCAAAAGTCCCCTCAGGAGAAGAGACTTGAGGGAAGAAAGACAAAGCTACTTCCTGAGGCAGCAGCTGTTTCAAGAGGAGACTGAATTCAAGAGGAATCCGAATCATCACAGGAATGTGATGCTAAGTCAGAGCATCCTTATGGGAAATGCCCCAGTTTAGGATGGGCGTGGGTTTACCGGGAAAGTGAGCCAGCATGTACGATGTGATGCTGATCCATTGTCCTCCTCAATGGATGTAAGGAAGCGGATCAGGATCCCAGTGCAGAGAGCTGTAGCTATTCTTTTTGTGTATCTCAGTCATTAGTCACAGCTCCCACCTGAGACCTGGTAGCTGACTCCCTGTGACCCCGTCCAAAATCAACAGGCTAGCTACAATCACAGAACGCAGGAATATATGAAAGGAAGCAGGAATTACAACAGCTATCTCTTCTCCTATTTTAGTTTATTGCCCTGCCATGGAAATAGAGGCTGCTGGAGCTGAAACAAGTGTACACAGGTACAAATTATTTTCTCTGCTCTGCTGTGTTTTAAGCCACCTTCAGGGGTAGTCAAAAGCTCTTTTTGACCTTGCTCTAAAGCAGGCTAGAAGTGTTCACTGAGGTCCAACTGACATGGAGACCCTGACTAAATCCATATGTCTGGGCTTTGTGGTCGCTGACATGCCAAATCTGGACACAAACTTAGTATTTCAGCAGGTATGTCGGTGACTGAGCTCAGGACTAAAGTTTGGTCATAAAACTATTGCAGCTTCCCCCAATACAGAGAGGCAGGGCAGAAGTCTGAAGACAGTTTGTTTGGCTAACAACTGGAGAGTGCCGAATTGTGTGTAGGATGATCACAGCATATAGAGTATGGATTATTTTACTGCTGTTTTCTTATGTCGTGCAGCGTCACTGTGATCTTGGAAAGGCTGTTGAGTCACCATATGTTCCTGCTTGCATCTCCCAAGAGCAGAACAGCAGGTACAGAATGTAACTCAGTCTTGCTGAAGCAATTCCAGCTTAGCATGCAGGAGTCTAAAATCCAAGCACTCATTTTTGTAAGTGTAAGGGCCACTGGATTGAATCCCAGGAAAGTGAGCTCCTCTAAAGACACATTCAGATCAGTCAGTGGTATGGGTGGAAGGATGGTATACTTTGCTTTATTTCAGAAATCTTTTTAGCCTTGCCTTAGTGAAAGACTAGTAACATTTCTGTTAACAAAGCCAACATCTCATTTTTTATGGATTCATTGCATATTTATAAGCTTTGTTGCCTCTTCAAGGAAACTGGTAATACCTCCTTCTGTTATTTTCTTCTTGATAGTGACATCAGTTTTAAAAGACCTGATTAAAGAGCTCATCTTTAGCACTGTTTCCAACTCTACCTAGACCTTTCCTTATTATATATTTTCTCCAGAAAAAGCAACTTGTATCTCCTAAAGATGTAAAAGGTCCAGAAAACAGATCTAATTCCAGAATCAATATAATTGGCCTTTTGTGCATTCAGTCAACCAAAGCATTGCTATCAGGTGCTGCTTTTCACCGTGTTCTGGTGAAAAGAGGTCCAATAGAAGTGTTCCCATCCCTTCACGAATACAGAAACAAACAAGAGAGTTCTGTAAACACAGGCTGGAGATAGAAATAAACTTGTATTTCTGGAGGTGTTCCTCCTTTCTCGTACCTGAGAAAGTGGCAGTCAGAGCACAGGTAGGGTTTTTCTTCCCAACCTGCTCTATCAGTTCATTCTGTTTTTTCCACAATTTGAATTTTTTTTCTGCTTTTCCATTCCCCAAGGAGGTTCAGCCTGTGAACCCCAAAGTACTGCTTAACCGATTATTACAATCCTGCTACAGTGGGACCACTCAGAAGGGTAACTACAGTAAAAAAAAACCCGTAGGCCACAGCGTGTCTCATATTCTTCTTCCTACACCAACTAAAGTCAACAGAAAGACTTGCACAGACTTTCTTACGTTTTGGTGAAGTTGGAGTTTTACAGCTTGAATTTGGAAATGAAGGCAAAGAAAATGAACTGTAACTCAGGATCTGACAATGTAGTGTAAAACAAAAGGGGGATCAAATGCAAAGCTGAAAAAAATCTTTGAAACATAAAGAATTTGTACCCTTGAATTAACTGCTTGGAATTAAACATCCTCATAGCCATATTAGCCACCATGTGGCAAATTCCTTTTGTCCATTAATAACAAATCAAAATCAATCATGATTTTTTTAAAAAAATTGGATTTCTTATTTCATTTGGCAGAGCACTGAGTGGCAGGCTAGTTACACAGGTATCATCATCTCACAAGTCTTATTTCTTCAAGTGCCACAGAAGTGTCCTCTAATTTTTACTTTCAGAGTACCACTTCCTTCAGACCTATGTCCCTGCTCTTTCTGCTTTGCCAGCTAATGGTTGCATGAATCAGCTTGAGGAATAAAAAGCTGCTTTCTGGAAGGCAAACTTATAGAAGACAACTGATGATGAATCACTGAAGTCAGTAGGTGTTAGTCATTAAAATTGTTCTTAATGAATGAATCTCACAACGGCATAAGCAGTACTCGCCAGGCAATGAGGGAAGTGTCAGAACGTACTCACACAATGAATGGAAATGACGTGACAGAAAACACCAGGTTGCAGCAGCATCTGCCTGTGCTCATTCTAGAGAATTACAAAGGGTTTAAATTATTGCAACATAAATAAGCAGAGAGAAAAATAGGAGGTGGTAAGGAACGTTTGCTGCCACATGCCACAGATAAAGACCAGATACACAAACACAAAAGGGAAAGGTAGGGTGTAATGAGGACTGACTTCTCATAGACCTTGAGGCACGTGTAGGTGTTTAGGTCTCTTTTGCAACAATCTCTTGGACTGGAGACAAATTACTAATTTGAAGTCCTTTAAGCTATGTATATCTTAGCAGGTAGTATGTTTCAAAAGGAAATAATCTGAGAGGTGGAAAAGTTGGTGACAAAGATGTGATGTCCACACCCAGTTTCAAAGTTTTGCTGAAAACTAGATCAAGCCTGATCCTCCTTGTTCAACAATCATTAGCAGTTGGAGTGCAAGTATCCCCCTGCACCATTTCTAACAGTTTAGTTTCGTGAAAGAAGAAATCCAGTCCGCATGCTTCAAGACCATTCCACAGTGTGAACTCTGAGGACAGTGGTGGAATTCACAGACTTGCTCCTGATCCAAACTAGAATAAGGTCCCTAGCTGTGTCTACCTTGTCTCTATAGCGTCTACCCAGCTGTATCTTTAGGGCATTCCCATCTGTGAGACTACATTCCCAGCCTCCTTCAATTGCAAAGTAAGATACCATTATTAAGGTATTATAACATTTATTTGGCTGTGGTTTTACTGAAGACCATAAAACAGAGCCATATCTTCCTTTCTGCTACGGGCCTGATTCTGCACCTGCT
>NW_010395899.1:41203-42313 GCF_000710305.1 Buceros rhinoceros silvestris
TGCTGAACTCTATGAAATTTTTTCTGGTGACTTCAAGAAATTGTAATACAGCCTCCAGGTAAATTGCTCATTCGAGCTGGATTTTTAACTGAATTTAATTGTTACTCAGTCGTGCTGTTTTGTCTCGGAATCAATGGATGACTTACTTTGTATTGGCAGCAGCAAAGACCTTCTGCTGAGAAAAATGAAGGTAATACAGAGCCAGCTACAGTTTGTGGAGTTCCAGAGCTTATGCAACACTTTCCAGGACCAGCACCTTGGCAGATGCTGCAGCAAAGTCTGACCTTAAGCACAGTATCGGTTATTACATCTACCGCTCTCTGAAATAGCATCTTTTTTCACTTCTGCCATGAGGAGGTGTATTTTGTATTGCCCTTTTTCCTCTGTTAGTCCAAGTCTGGCAATAGCCTAATTTCACAGCCAGTACAAATACTGCTTACATTTAACAGAGTCTATATTAACCTGTGCAAAACCCACAGTTACTCAATGCTTCATGTTGGTCTGTCTAATGCTTTTCTTCCTTCTGTGCCCGTATTTTTACATCAGTATGTCATGAGTCATGCAACACAATAAAGCACTGCCAGCAAAATCCATGCGTCTGGCCATGGAACATACCGCTTTTCACTCAGCAGTTTCTCTGCTGCAATGGGTATGGTAGCAGATCCTTGGAGGAAAGTGCTCGCTACTTACGAAGATACACTGTCAGACAAAAATTATGTATTCGTTGATATTAATGTTTAACATGATTCCATGACAAACCCCAGTCCACATACCAGGAACTTCTAACCTTGGTGATACTGGGCAACAGAGAGAGTTAGTTAAACAACTGGTCTCTCTGTTCAGCAAGGCACTCACTATACGTTCTACCATTTAGCTTTTTCATTGCAGAATAGGTTTGTTTGAAGTAAAACTGGCAGACAATTTTGTGATTAAACTATTGTTTGTCAGAAACTATTGATGTGCCAAAATACAAAAGTAGTGGTGGGAGGTACTCATCCTACTTTTAAAGGACAAGGCTTATGTGGTCAAACTCAGACGGAAAACAGATGTTCACTGACCTTAAAAGAGTTTCAGGCAGGCATGTGGGAGTTAGAACCCAGCCGTGACATT
>NW_010395899.1:42495-51968 GCF_000710305.1 Buceros rhinoceros silvestris
AACCTCGCACTGCCACTTACTCAGCAGGTTTTCTGCTCTGTGGACTACTATGTCATCTTCCCTTATGCTCTCTCCAAACAGATAATGCAGTTATCCATGTGAAGTGGAGTATCTCCAATAGGAATGACTGCGAGAAACACCCAGATTTACTCAATAACATGCTTCAGGCATTTGATTAAAATCTATCATTCCAGGGTCCAAATATCTGTTTCAGTAATAGCCTACAGAGAGGTAAACACATTGAGTGAATTGTATACAGAGGAAAAAAAAAAACCTGAAGTTCAAATCCTTTGGCATGTTCAGCAGAACAGACCCTTTAACAGAGATCTAGTTTTCTAGTGTGCCAGCTTTCAATATATTACATACCATGGGACAGATAGCACTGCCTTTTTTTACTAGCAACTTTGAAATATCCTAATGTCATTTGAAATATAATATCCATACACACACCCAAACTATCAAATCTGCACAAAACATCACAAGGAAAAGATTTTTTTCACTGAGTTCTTATTTACACAACTCTCTGCAGCAGAGGAGCGGCAGACTCAGTAATGTTTTGCACTCACACGATCTTTTGAGAATCTCATATTCCTTCAAAAAGTTAATAAATTCATCTTCATGGATTCCTTGAGGTAGTTATTATCCTCATTTTGAAGATGAGAAAAATGTAGTATGGAGGTAATAAGTTCTCTGTATCAAGCAAAAAAGTAATTGGCAGAACCCCAAAGAGAACCTATACATATAGCCCTCAGCCTTAACTGTGACATTACCCTTTTCCATAAAGTGTTCTTCTTTCCAAAGGTATGACAGTCACAGTTGAAGGGAAAGGTGCTTTTTCACCTCATTCTGAGATTTCTCCTTTTCCCCTGTTCCCTGAGATGGGTTCAAATACTGTCTAAGGGAGAATTACCCAGATCATTCAATCCTCTGTATTTGAAGTGTATCCCTGATCAAAGGAGTTTGAAGTATTTTGGCCTTGGATCTCCTTTCGTAATGTTGAACAGACTCTACTGTACAATGCAGAAATTAGGGTGTCTTTCTTTTATAACAACTTTTTCATTAGAGCATCACACTTCAACAAACTATTTCAATGAATCAGTTTATTCTTTTCAATGAAAATACTTTTTGCTGAGAAATTGCTAAACGCTTGACTTTCAGAATAAGTTAATAACCTGGACCTGAATTCTGAATTCCTTCTTGAGGCATACTTCCTCCTCTCCAGGATTTAATCTGCCAAATAAAAAAAAGAAATAGGGAGTAGTACTAGAAATAACAATGGTTTATCATTTGTATTTTGTTAGGAAAGTCATTTTATTCATAGTGAAAAGGCCTTAGAAACTTTCTTTTGACTGCAGTGACATCTACTGGTACTCAGAAAATTTTCTGAATATGAAGTAAGAATAAACATGTTAAAATGACACTAGGTATGGGGGCTAGCAGCTTGATGTTTTAATTCTAACTAGGAACACGAAAAAACCCAGACATTCCAGAGTTTGGGCATGTAGCCTCCCGAGGACTGCAGGGTTGCTCATGTTTCTTTATGTAAGAATAAATGGTTCTAATGGAAAGAGCACAAGTTCAACAGTGTTTTAAAAGGAAAAGAAACTAGATCACCTGATACATGGGGAGCAGGTTGTTGCTCACTTTCTATTCCAGAGTCAATGAAAAGAAAGAAAAAGTCTGCACCAGAGGGAAGAATTCAGGAACACAGAAAGGTCTACAGAAGCAGCAGTACAGGCAGAGGTAGCAGCAGGCTAATACCTACAGTTGTCAGGCATCTCCTTTCCTGAGGCATTGAAATGAAACACAAACACAGTGAAACGAGCACAGTGGTAAGCTAAGAAACTGAAATCCTGCACAGGTGACCCTTAGGCACCCAAACCCCATCTCCTGTTCTTTTTGTGTGGTGCATAGTTAATTACTGCCCCTCCCCTCCAGAAGCCTGGATTCTTGACAGCACTAGGGATGTCTACATCGTTCTGCTCTTCGCTAACAGTCCATGTTCTGCCTCTAGCTTTCAAACAGATAGTGGTTGCTTAAGGAAATACTACACAGGAGCTGAGGATTTTTATAAGATACCGAGATAGGTATTTTTCATCGCAAATTCTCTCTATCCAGGTTTTGTTCATATTGAATTTAGCTGTAAATTCATAAGAAGCAGCATATATCACACTTATGAAGCATGGCAAAACATGCTTTTGAGGCAACACAATGTACAGTAATACACTCAGAAGTTACATAAGGATTCCCCTCATTTTCTTTCTCAAGCAAATAAAAATCTCCTATACTTTAATTGTCCTCTGTTTTGCAATATGCACAATGGAGAAAATATTTTAAAATGTGTCCTTTTCTTAATAATGAAGAATAATGCATATAAGTATTTTGAAAATCATTACTGAATATATTCAGATACCAAATACTTACTACATCTTTCTGAAGCGACTGAGAAACATATTCAAGAAATATTGTCCAGTGACAATAACATAATGGTAGTCAAAGTCAGAAAGCTGCATTGTTGAATACATTACTTTATTCTGTTCCCCCTGCATTTCAGTTAAAATCAAGGAAATGTATGCTAGTAAGAACAGTGGGCCATCTCTCTGGACTTTGCATCCTCCCACATCATCCAAGAATCTATCCTGTAGTCATTTAGAGAAGCACTGGAAGCAAATGAGTTATGAGTCACAGGAAGAAGAAAAGACATGTCACAAATATTGAAATTAAATGCAAAGGGAAATGACAAGTACTGGAAATATGAGCTGCCTAACAAGCGACAGAGAGTAAAACAAGGCAAATGCTGGAAATGGTAAATAATACGAGAAGACAAATGCTGGGAAGAAAACGCAATAAAATAAGAGAATGAAAACAAATACAGAACTAATGGTATCATTGATTCTAAGGAATTTTGAAAGGGTAAGACAAAAATACTGAAACAAGCAAAGCTCTAGGGAGGATGCTAAATTAAGGCACAGTACAAAATAAGAGATCAAAAGATTCACTCAGAGGCTTCATCAGAAGCATCAGAATTGTTATTGACAGACTCTTTGTCCATTGTTTTTTGTGTAACTTCAGTATACTCTGTTTGACTCTAATCAATTTGTTTCCTGGCATACAGGTACATGCAGATGCTATTTTCAGGACTGGGAAGGTTTTTAAGATCTTTGGCCATTGTTTTAGGTGTGGTCATTCAGACTTTGATTTACACCTTGACTGGTCTTAATGACTTGCAGAAACTACACTTGCTAAGCAAGGCAGAAATTTCTCCAAGTCCATTTATTGATTCTAAAGGAAGAAGAAAGAAGATAGCATGAAAATTAAGATTAAAAGCCACAGTCTCAGGTGAGATATATGAGTGTAGTTAGATGGGCTTCTGATTTATATTACTTAGGAAACTCAACTTGAGGTTCTGTTACTGCAGGAGAACTTCTGAGGGTGGCATCTGCTAACAGGGCAAGGTCTAGGGACGAAACACTTTTGTAATTAAGAACATTATTTACTCAACCTAAGCTAAGGCACCTTCGTCTGGCATCTGCTCTGAGTTACACCCGACTGGACACTCTGTGTGTACTGACTTTATGTGGAACCAAAGGAAGAAACAACAAACCTGAAAGACTTTAAAGTAGCTACACCAGCACATTTATGAAAAAGGTTATTAGTGTGAAACTAATACACTAACATGAGACTATCTGAGATCTTAAGGAGAAGGTAGAAACTAAGTTTCCTATGTCCCACGGTCATGCCTGACAGTGCAACTAATAACGAGATTAAATTGAGAGTGAAACTTCCATCCTTTAAAAAAAAGTTGCCAGCACTGCAGAGACCAGTTAATTTCAGAGGACACTCGTGAGGCATTCTGAGAACAGGGACTTTCCACCTAAATGCTGCAGTCATATATCAGCATACATAGGTATAAAGCTAAAAATTTGTATACATGTCAGATGCAATAAGATTAGGAATCAGAAATCTTTCTCACTTGCATTAGAAATATTTTACAGTGTTACTTCATATTTTCAAAGGGCTTTCAAGTGAATACCATTCTCTAAGTGATCATCCAAAATACTTGAATATGGATAAGAATCAGACCCTAGGCACTGCTTACAAAGAAATGTATCTTTTTGTCCTTTTACTCTATTTTAGTGATTTGTTTTTTTAAAAAATTTCAGATTGGAAGGCAGAGGGTTTAATACAAAATATAAAATATGAAATGCTTTAGATTAAAAGCAACTTTCAAATTTTAAAATAAAAATTTAATCTGGAGGCAGACCTTTAGTGGAGAAGGATCATGACTGATTCCATATTACTGGCAAACAGGTGTTACTCAGAGAAGCAGATATGATGAGAATCCGAATTTTTGCCTCAAAGAAATTTATGAGTCTATTTAAAACAGAACATAGAAGAAGCTTGGAATATACTTTTATTTAACATGATACTATAGCTTGAACAGTAAAGACAGAAAAAAATAAGATATTTAGTTGCAGCAAGTAAAACTAATTTAATAGATAAGAAATGTTTTAGAGTGTAAAGAACAGGAAGAAAAATGGTACAAAAAATAGTGGCTATTTCTGACATAAAAGATACGTTTTATTTAAAAGTGACATGAGTTGAAACTGTGGTTCTCTGTCCATTAGAGAGGACAGAAGGGATTAGTTGCTTATTTATATTGCTTTCCTGTTGGACCATGTTCTGGGCTGACCCCAGGCTAACCTTCCTAGTCTTTCCCAAGAAATGCAGGTATTATGCATGGTTAACAAGACCTTCAAAGGCACAGTTACCCACGACAAGAACAATCCTGGAGCTCTGTAGAGTCATCTGTCCTGCACATCCGCATGGTGACAGCTTCCAGCAATATGTCCCCTGATAAAATGACCTCCATTCAGCAACTCAGAGGTGCTTTTGGATCACGCTCACAACAGGGCAAGAAGAATTTATAAACCCATCCAACAGACAGTATGTGGGTGGCATCACTTTCTCACTTAGGTTTTTTGCAAAATATGAATGAGTGTGTATTAACCTATAGTAAAAATGGAAACACTAGTAATTAATGGCAATTTTATTATTTGATTTATTTTTATTTAATTTAATAATTTAAAAATTCCATACCATAAGGAGAGGAGTTAGTGAACTACAAAAATGAAAATAAGATATCACAAAGGAACACACACCAAAAAAAAGCAAAAGTAAATACCTATAATAAGAATTTTAACTTTTATTAGATGATATTTAAAATGCACCTAAGAGTAAAGATTAATTTAGGTTATACAGAAAATTACACAACTAAAACAAGTAACATAATAAGCAAGAACCTGAGCAATCAGTTCTAGTCTTGTGATTCATGAAGGCTGACTTACTACACCATAGAAGTGAATAAAACCATAAAACTCTCATCAAGACTAAAGAAACATTAAAATTATAATAATTAAATAAGGCAACTACAAGCAAGAAGGCTACAATGATAGTTGATCTTCCTAATATTTGCAAAATTTTCTTGGAATACAATGAATTTCAGTAATGTAATTGCTTCCTGAGTCAACAAGCCACCAAGAGAAATTTGTTTGCCGGTCATATCGTCACAGTTAGGGACTGTAACGATGCCATCAGATATAGTACATAAAGAGAATACTGAAAGTTCAACTAATTTTACTGCACTTTATAAATTCTGTTTCTGTCCAATTAGTGTACTCAGGGAGGTTATCTTTACCACTGATTCACATTCTGTGCAGAAAAGAATTTTCTGTAATTACTGAGAAGATGCATATTGCAATGGTTTCAACCCTCTCCAGGGGTACTGTGAGATACAGTTTGTCAATACTTTAAAATCACAAGGGTTTCTGTCCCCAGAAGCGATAATGAAAAATGGGCTTAACTGAATAAAACTATATCTAAGGCTAAGCATTTAAAATTTTACAAAGGGGATGACTCAGCTACTCGATTCTTGAACACACCAAACTACATGTCGTGCACCGAGTTTGCACAGCCAAAGTGATGTTCACAGCACTACCTGCTTACGGTCTGTGTTGTATGATTTGCTTATAAAAACATAAACAAACCCAACTTCAGTCACAGTCACAACTGCACAATTCTAACAACTTCCCTAATGCAAAACGCCTTTCAAAATATATACAGAAAAGAAAATGAGAATATTTAAAATGAGCTGAAAAATTATGTCTGAGAACTTGCTGCAACCTAATATGACTTTTGCTGAATAATGATACCGATTATCTATTTCATTCAAGGGGATAAGAAAACAGAATGTTAACTAAATTGTGGCGTAAATACATATTTAAAACTGACAGAGAATGTTACTGTGGCGTTTCAGACCAACAATTCCTTCCATATTGCTACAAATATTCTCTCTCACATAAATGGTAATAAAACCAAAAAATCACAAGCCTCTTTCTATTTCTTGGTGGATACAGAGAATTGGTGCTAACCAAACCGAGGATGGCATGTCAAGAAAAAAACATCTGTATTTTAGTCTTCCACTATTTAGTCCTGGAAACCACAAATTTCCAAGTTCATAGTACTATGCCTTTTATCCAAAGATCTTGATGTGCTTCATAAACTTCGATAAAGCTTCACAGCATGCCTACCAGTCAGGCAGAAGTTACATCATTATTTTCAGAGTGCAGCATGGCCTTCATTCTTTACAAACTCTGCTCTGATATATAATAGCAAAGTAAGAGGCTCCAGTGTGCCTAACCTCTATTAGTTTAACTTTCTTTGCTTTTATTTCTTACTTTTTTGATAATACCTTACATCTACAACTTCCTGAAAGGAGGTTGTAAGGAGGTGGGGGTCGGTCTCTTCTCCCATGTTACGAATGAGAGGATGAGAGGAAATGGGCTTAAGTTGCATCAGGGGAAAATTAAGTTAGATATCAGGAAAAATTTCTTTACAGAGAGGGTTGAGAAGCATTGGAACAGGCTGCTCAGGGAAATGGTGGAGTCCCCATCCCTGGAAACGTTCAAAAGCCGTGTAGATGTGTGGCACTGAGGGACTTGGTTTAGGGACCCTGGCAGTGCAGGGTGAATGGTGGGACTCAATGATCTCAAAGGTCTCTTCCAACCAGATGATTCTGTGATTCACGTTCTCCTGCCTTGAGCTGGCACCCCTCTTTATGATGCCTCAGTTTCTTTTCTCTGTTCTCAAATAATCTCTTTCCTTCCTAATTTATCACTTTTCTAAGCTCTTTTACTCATCTTTTCTCCCATTGGTGTTAACAACCTCTCCCAGAGGTTGTCATTCCTCTGCATACATTTTTTTTTCATTCTGACAAACATTTGTCTTCCTCATCTCCACTCAATCATTAAGCCCCCAGCCACACTTGCAAGTCCTCTAAAATAAGAAGCCAGAGGAGATAATGTCACACTGCTACTTCCTTCCCCATAATGTAACATTATTCCTTTTCAATGTCCTTGAAGCCCAGAGGGTCATTAAGCATTGGAGCAGGTTTCCCAGGGCAGTGGGAGTGGGTCCCCATCCCTGGAAATGCGTAAAAGACATGTAGGTGTGGTGCTGAGGGACATGGTTTAGGGACCCTGGCAGTGCAGGGTGGTTGGACTCGATGATCTTAAAGGTCTCTTCCAACCAGATGATTCTGCGATTCTGTGATTACCAGTTGCATCTTTTAGCTTTACCACTGACTTTATACGTAAACTCAGGTTATGGCTCAGATACTTTTTTTTCTTTTTTTTTTTAATTAGAAGGAGTTTCAGTTTGCATTTTCCCCTAGATTCAGCTGTGGAAAATATACATGAAAGAAATGCACCGAGACTATATAGATTTGTAAATGAATTGCTCTAGGAGCTGTAATTTTCAGAGCACAAATCCTCTTCTACATTGGCATGCACAAAGAACAATGTGACCACATTTTCTCTTGGGACGTCTGAACACAGTGAACCATGCTAATAAGTGATCCTTTCACTCCTTCAGAGTGTGCCTTAGGATTTACGCTTCATTTAAATACAGCGCTATAAAGAAAGACACCGTTTCTCCAGGACAGACTGAGGAAGTGAGAGAGTATATTCATTAGCTTTTTACTAATTGCAGTTGCAATTTTAGTGACCCTGTGATACATCTGCCCAAAAAAACCACCTTCAGCTGGAAAAGGGGGTTTGGACACAAGCCATTTGAACTGAAGTTTGATATTACATCTATAAATAAGAAAAATACATTTACAGAATAACTAGGAACAAGCTACTGGATTTAAACCAAAGTGCAAATACTTTGAAAAGGACACTAAATTGTGAAAACGTATGTGATCAGCTCTCCTAGGTGTCTATGGTTCAGAGCAATAATTAAAAAATGTGGCTGAAATATAGCATATGCATCTCAGTCAACCAATCATAAATCAGAAGAATTTACTGCACAGTACTAAAACTTTGTAATAAATTCCAGTACTTAAAGAAATAAGGAGAAGATCCGCAGGACTGCTATTAAACTGCAGAGATGGGAGTTACTGTGCAAAACTTAAAGTATAAAGCCCAAGGAAAACACATTTGCGATAAAGAGGTCAAAGTATTTCACAAAAAGATCAAGAGTATGTATTGTCCCAATTTATCTGAGGTACAGAAGATGTTAGGTTTTAAAACTGATATGGAAGGCAATATTTTCTGAGAAGCAACAAAATAAGTAGTTGCTGTTTTAATAGAGCAGGTTTGCTCAAAAGGATAGAATAAATAGTACTATAATCCCATTTAGCAGGGGATCTCACCACGGGCACCCCTGATGGGGCATGGTCAGTACTAGCAGCTCTGCTTGGAGGCCAGGAAACGCCTGAATCTGCGGCCCTCATTAGTGTCGTTCAGAGACAAGGGGAACTCAGAGAAAGCTCTCTTTTTATGGAAGTATATATATTTCAACGTTGATTAAAAAGTTATCCATAAGAATTTTCAGCTTACGTGTAGTTATTGCAGCATCTTCTGAGAAAGCATACATAGGCAGGTCTGAGTCTGTATGTTTGGCTACTTGCATTAATTTTTTCTTTGTGAAAACTTCATGACTAATGACTTCAAGTTATAATTACAAAGTTTTATTTTAATAAACGTGGTTATCTGTAGAGCTAGGTATATCTATCAATCACACAATTTTGCTAGCAGGATGTATTGAACCTCAGCGTCATTAAATGTGGCAATATCTATGAAGTATAAATTGCTAGCATCATAGGGAATCTTTCTACGAATCAGTGTTTATAAATCCTGTTATCTACAAAGCTTACTAAGCTTTATAGTGGTGCTCATTGTTGCCACAAAACCTCCTTACCACCCTTTTCCCTTCCGGGTGTACCTGCGCTCTGATTCTGGATGGCACTCCATCAAAAGTGTCAGTCGGGGTTTTGCAGCTTTGCTGACTGGCAGAAACTCACGCCAGCATGGGAGAGCCGCAGTGAAGTACCGCCTAACTGGGAGCTCACTGCAGTGGGACAGACGACGGGCTCAGTCTTGCGTAGCACAAGGCAAGCAGCAACCAGCCCT
>NW_010395899.1:52039-52307 GCF_000710305.1 Buceros rhinoceros silvestris
CAGTCTGGGGGACCCAACGGCAAGCAGCAACCCGCCCTGCCACTTGCCGCAGCGACCGACTCCTGCCAGGCTGGGAACATGCCCTACTCTTCCTCTTATGACAGGTAGTCACAGGTTTCCAAGGATGGGGAATCGACCACCTGTCTGGGAAACCTGGGCCAGTGTCTCACCACTCGGTGTCAGAAATTTCTTCCTTCTCTCTGAATCTCAATCTCCCTCTTTCAATTTAAATCCATCAGCCCCTCCCCGTCTTTCCCGCAGGCCCCCT
>NW_010395900.1:0-9645 GCF_000710305.1 Buceros rhinoceros silvestris
ACTGTCATACCCACACATTAAATCTACTATCTATTTGAAGAAATTATCTGTAGCATAAATTTGTCTATAATACTCCCATCAGCAGAATTAGATGTTTATAGCTCAGATGAGTTCTGCATGCATCTTCTTTGCTAGGCTAAATATCACTATGTCTTGCAAAAAGGAACAGAAGAGGTAAGTTAGATTCAAAGATGGGAACGCACCTTGAGGTTTCCATGTAGAGGAGTGGTATTTTGCAATTTTAATTTTATAAGAGCTTTTAAAAGAGCCCAGATCCCTTTCACCTCCAAATTTTTGCAATGTGTCATCACTTAGTGTCTCTCCTCTGGACGGATTTTCTTTTGCTCATCTTTGACTTTGGAACTTGTAAAGTCATCTTCAAATATGACCTACAGCAGCACTCTGATACAAGCTTGTGCTTGTGGTCTGGATCCAATTAATTGACGTGCAGAGGAACTAGTAGGAGGATCTATGTGCCACTAACACTTGAAAATAGGACTTGTGGAGTCTGTTTCATACTTTGGCCTTGAGACCACTAAGGGGGGTGATTTTCAACTCAAAATTTTACTTAATCTTCAAGGTACAGTGTGATTTTCATACCTGGCCTCTACTTTCTAAAGGTTTTTATTACAACCCTGGGATAAACATGCTAATTCAATAACTTTTATCTTTCTAGAGTCTCTGTCCTATCTCATTCCCCAGCCATATTCTGAGGTCTGCACTGGGTAACAGGATATGCTACAATGAAGGCTTGAACAGATGGCCTGGTGCTTCTTTAAACAGTTATGCTTTTAGCCGCTAGCCACTATGAAAGAATTGGATTTATTTTTATTGCATAGCCTTCTTTATGGAATAACTCAGTCACTTGCTCCAAGAAGGAGCAAGGATTCTTCCTTTCTTCCATCCTTGCTTCAGTACTCAGGTGAGATGCACCAGATCTGCACCACACAGTGCTCTGATATGAGCTTGTCCTTGTGGCCTGAATCCAATTAATTCATGTGCAGAGGAACTAGCAGGGGGATCTATGTGCTGTTAACACCCTGAAAATAGAGCTTGTGGAGTGTATTTCATACTTCGACCTTGAGTTTTGGTCTGGGACCATGAAGGACTGGCAGCTTCAGAAAGCTTTGAATGGTATGTTGCTGGTGCTGTAACTCTCTGCTGTTCCAGCTCTCCATTAGGCAGTGGCTTCTTTCAACTTTTATAAAGAAAGCCAGTGGTCAAGACTGGGAATACTACAAAGCTGCAAACAATTCATATATTTAAATCAAGCTCAAGTGAAAGAACCAATTCCCAAAGTATTGGTTTGCAAGAATTACTCATTCCTGGCAGCATTCTTGCCTGGGAAGCACAGCAACTGCAATTACACTTCCTGAAGAAATCTAGCACTTTACCTTAAACGACCCAAATGTCTTTTCCCACCTTGCAATGAACTATTCTTGCTGAAAAATCTGAGAAGTCATGACAGCTGTCAGGTCTGAGTTCAATGTAAGTATCCCTTCATGTGGAGCATCATTTTTGCACATAGAGAAGAAGATCAAAGCTCTTTCAGCACTGGATTCTACTCTGTAAGGTAATCACTACGTTAATGTGCAGAAGTTCTTTTGATATGACCTTTTTTATGCTCTACAAAACAGGCTGATTTTTTTGTGAAAAAAATAGAAAGCAATCCGATGGGTGCCTGAAGTTTGTTATTATTCACCTCACTCATCATAACATCATATGAGTCAATGTGCCTGTGATTGCTTTTTTTTTGAACATCCAATGCAGTCACTAGGAGTTGCCACTGCAGCAGTGCTGTCTGTGGAAAATAAAAGGGTTGAGGAGAGAGGACAGATTTAAAATCTACAATTTAAATCAAATGGCATGAAACAAAAAGCTTTAATTTTTATAAAATTTCAGACATGAAGCAGAAGATGACCCCAATGGAAATAGTTTTAATAGTATAAATGAGATGGGATGTATCATAAGTGAGGGAGCAGGGGGGAAGGCCATCATAGTTCACAGGGGGATGTAGCTGCAGGGAGATAGAGTGGCTTCACATAGAGGTGATTTTCCTGCCTGCACAAAGACAAGGAGGGGAGAGCTGGAGCACATTCACAAGACAGCGATGGTTTGCAAGAGAAGGAAAACAATGTCATCTGAAAGCTGCTCTGCCTTTTAGTGAAATGAATGCAAGGATCCAAATTCCCTGCCCAGAATACACAGACAAATGTTTTGTGGTTTTGGTTAGAGGAAAAAAAAAACAAAACAGAGAGAGAAACGGAAAATTAAAGAAAAAGAAAAAGAAAGGGAAAAAAAAGAGTGCACAAGGAGCTGTCGCCCCAGACGGAGACTCCCCATCTATACTGTGTATAAATTCTCCAGTAAATAGGTCCTCAATTTGTATTATGACCTCGAGGTCCTGGGTTCCCAGCAGAGCAGAGCCTTTGCCTTGTTTTCATTTATTTTGCTGAGCTCCTAGCAATCTGCATTCTGGGGTAGACAAACTCCAACAAGGGGTGACAGCTTTAATAACTGAAACAGGTGTTAGCTGCCTGTAGCCCACTGCATTCTCTTCAACTCCTGCAATACCTAAAGCTGCTACCAAAGAGGGCACAGTTCTAGCAAGCTGTGTGCAAGTTCACAGGGGCCAAATATTCTCACTTCAAAGCAATTCTACACAAGAATTGGCAGTGGGCATGCTTGCCTTTTGGCTGGCCTGGGTCAGGCAGGACAGCCAGTTTCCCTTCTCAGTCATGGTCCAGCCTTCAGAAGAGGAGACAAAGAGAGCATTTCCTTCATGGTCAGTTTGGGCACCTGAGAAGAAAGATTTGAACTTTTTTAGTCTGGAGCCAGCCAGTCCAGCCTCATCTGATTCAAAGATCGCAGATATAAAACCCAATAGCCAATGTGACTATTAAGCCAGTATTCTTTATTGGACGCACAGGGAGATATTTCTTGCCTTTCTGTACGGGCTTACAGGGAGTCCGATTACCTCATTTATACTGTTAATGACTACATATGCATTATCTTTCCAGGAACTAATAAGAATATTATAATCAGTCTCCCTGAATTCATTTACATAGTCCGTCCCTCTCTCAGGCATGCGCAATGTCTCTCTGGTGGTCTCGGACAGGGGTCTTTGATGAAGGCTGGAGTCTTCCTCTTAGATGAACTTTTCACCTTTGCATCCTGATGTATGATTTCTTGCATTTTTCTGAGACAGCACATTCCCTATTCCAAGTTAATTAACTCTTGTCTTCATTATCTTCTTTAGGATTCTTTTACCCTGATTAATGGCTGGCTGTTTTGCCCAGTCCGTCTGCTTCCCAAGGACAAGGCCATCGTTTACGACTTAGCTAGTCCCTGTCTTCTCATTATTTGTGATTAGCTAGTTCCTGCTATCATGTCCAAGGATGGGACCTGCTGGAGGAGTGGTGGGAGAAGGGTGGATCTACCAGCCCTTCCCCAAGAGGTGAGAAGTGGTCATCACTGAGCAGAAGAATGGGCCATAAGTCAGCCCCACTTGGTGTTGGGAACCACAGTATCTGTGCTTGCTTGAGAATAACTAAAAGACTGGAAAAAGGAACTAATCTGTCTGAAGAAAGACTGTGGTGAAAAGCAAGGGGGGTTTAGCATTAGGTTTGGTGTTTCCTTGTTTTTCAGGATGGACGCAGCTCTTGGCTGCAACTAGAGAAACTGCAGTCTTGGAGGGGGGTATAGTGCCTCCCCATTTCATAGCCATGTAATCATTAAACAAAGTGTCATTGACAAAAGTTAGCCTATGCTACACTGGGACAAAACTCACATTGCACAAAAAACAGGTACAAAGAACAACAGGCTGGACTACTGTCACAGCTCAACTGCTAAGTGAAGTAGGAATGGTTATCTTCTATGTCCAGACCTCAGACCTTTACTATGGAGGTGTAAGACATAAAACTGTTTGCCTTAACTTTAAACCGAGTTCCTAAAAAGAGGATATGCATCCCCAAAACTATATGTGAATGAAGGGCATCGTAAGTAATCAGAGATGCAGAGGGGATTCAGAGAGTGAGGAGGATCTGCAGCAGAAATACTCTTAAAAGTCAAATAAAAGTTCTCTCCTGTGCGACAGCTCAGTACCAATGTCAATAATCATTTGGGATTTCAGACCTAAAAGAGATGGAAATCTCCCAAGGATTGCTCAGTGAATTTCAGATGTCAGCAGGTTAAACTTCAGCATCTGAGCTAACCAATAACATGGTCATTTGCTCAAATTAGGCATCCTGAAATACATCAAGCTACCAGATATTTTTTTGAGAGTTACAGATGGATACTTGGGAGCCACAACACAGGCTTAAAAAAAATGGGAAGCAAATATTCTGCTACCTACAAGTTGGCAGAAAGAACTGTTAAAAATCCTGTCCCCAAAGAGCTCATGAATAAAGGAAAGAAGGTCTTTGGAAAGAGAGATGGAGCGTGTGAAAGCCAAGGTGAACCACATTTTTATTTGTTATCACCAGCCTGAAGAATTAACCACTCTTTTATGTTGTTACAAATAGTTACATGTAGAAAAAAAGGAAACTACTCCTCTGTGAAGACTTTTTGTTGTTGTTGTTATTTTATTAAAGAAAAATGCCATTTCAAGTTACCACTTGCTGATGCTAGCTTTGTTTCTAATCATTTTGGGTTTGGTTTTTTGTTTGAACAGTATCAGGAAGCACTGTAGAACTGAAACCCAGCTTACCACACCCTTGTACTTTTAGCAATAACATAAAAGTGGTATTTTATTTAGTTTACAAAATCAGGTGCTTAAGGTTTGGCTAAGGCAGATCTGGAACCTAAATCCATCCTCTTGTCACTACAGTCTGGAATCAGCAGCATGTGCGTATTTTACAGGAAAAGGCAGAAGGAATAGATGGGATATATTATTAAAAAAAAAGTTAATTGATAAATTATACTTCATGATATATAAATAAGAAGGTAAGACTAGCTTATCTGGCCAAATCAAAGGTTCAAATTTATGTAGTTATTGTTTGAGTTGCAAAAGTCCAGTGAATACACAGGTATGTTGCATATTTTTGCTAATGTCTCTCACCAACAGTAATTTACAGAAACAGGACACAAACCCATGCTAGAGGAATTCCTGGCAGCAAGGATGGGAAGATGAAACAAGTCATGGAGATAGAAGCCCCTCTTTATGAAGAGCAGCAGACGTGAGAGGGTAGGTCAAGGCACACAGGGCTGGGAAAACTGAATCAGATAGCCAAGAGGCAGGAATGTCATTGAATATGGGGGTCATTCTCAATGACAGAGACACCAGGCACTGCAGTTGGAGTGCTTCTAATGACAAGACCTAGTTAGCAGGTCTCATATCCATTCCGTATGGAAGAAGATTGCTTAAATGCATCTCATTCCCCCTGCATTCAAGTGATTCCCCTCTCATGCCCTCCAGTGGCAACAGCCAGCATTGCCTCTGCTACTTCCAAAACGGCCCCAGGGCTGGACATTGCTCAGTGCAGAGGGAAACTGATGTTTTAGGACCTGTGTAATGCTTCTCACAGGATGCAGGCTTATGTTCTCCCATTTTCTACCAGACAGCTCTCTACCTCAGCAGTTAAATGCATTGTCATCTTAAATGGGCTGATTACAGAACCCCAGAACTAACAGCATCATCAATTCAGTCACTGAATGACAGAAGGTACTAAGGATGATGAATCTTTTCTACCTGGACAAGAAATGATTGATTTGAATAATTGCTCAAGAATATTCACATGACAGTTGAACACAGTCGTTTTCATGATTACTAATGCCTCTCTTCCTCACAGCAAGTCTAGAAGTGGCAGGAATGTCTCAAATAATTTATAGAGCAACAAGATTTTCACACTTTCCTAGTTCTGGGTAGTTGCTGATATTTCATGAGGCAGTCAGCCTAACATACAAGGGAGTTTTCACGAGTTTTTTGGCACATCTATTGATGCCAACTGTCAGTGAATTTGTCAATCTTCCTGTCTTTTTTGTTCATTGTCATTAGTAACTACCCACTCCTTCTTAGTATCATGAATGTTTCTATTTAGTCACGGTATTAGATTAGTGTAAGTCTTTTTCTGCATTTAAGAGGAACATCTACTTAAAGTCCATATATGAATCTCTCTACAACCCTGTTACGAGGGAGAATTCCTTATTACTCAAGTCCCTCAATAGTTTGTCTGTACCATGTTGTTAAATAAATGAATGGCTAAATAAATAAGGTGTTTGATTATCTAACTGTCTTGCATTCCAAACTAAGCAGGCCACTCTGTGGTGAATTCTCATGCTGGGACGGAGCAATCACTCTAACACCAATATGGAGTGCAGTGAAGCCCGTTTATTATTTACAATGCTTCTTAATTTATAGACAATAGATTCTTGTTCACGCGACTGGTTACATAGCAATTGGATATGTTTCTTGTCACTCAGATAGCATGCATCTCTTAAGGCGTTATGATTGGATAGAGGGGTTAGTTCATGCGCAGTTTCTGATTGGTTAGTGTTAATCAAGCAGAGGCTAGTTAGAGATATAGTTTCTCACTTGATGGTGTTGCAGCTGGGTTTCGGCTGCCATGTTCCCAGAGGGAGTATCGTATTTTTCATAGTTCTAATTCTGCTAGAAAGATACCAACATATTCCACAATCAAGTCAGAAGTTGTCACAAGGAGCTAGAAGAGAGCTGCTCTCTCTGCCACTGGATATCGCACTAGCATAGATTGCCACATGCTGCTCACTTCTTCAACCAGTGGTATTCAATTGCTAGCAGGAGAAAGCAGGGTTTGCTCTGGTTGTGTGCTCTGTGTTGTTCTCCTAGTACCACCACAAAACTATTGGATAGCTTTAATTGACATTCTTCAAAGTTTTAAAAATATCTCTTTGTTTAGAATAGTCACATGTGCCTGTTTGACCTTGCAACAAGAGAAACAAATTCTCAACCTTCCTTGGTGACACCATCAATTACTTGGTCCATGGACTTGAGGAGTCCACTGGGACAAGAACTGCACTTTCAGAACACCAAGTGACCTCACTGCCTTGTAGACAGGAGTCACCTCAACAGAAGCATTGTTCAGCAAGAGATTTTTATTACTGCTTTTTCTACTCTGGCATATGTTTGACATCAATATGTGAAAGTTTGTACCAAGGAGTGGGCACTGATCATGATACAGCTATTCCAGAGAGTGGGGTCACTGCTTGCATTTTCCAAATGAGAATGAAATCCTGCTCTTCGGGGGCATCATAGTGTCTATCTCCTCCAAACAAATTCATACACCTGAGGTAGAATGATATGAATATGTATAATTTCTTAAGTGAATTACATACATTTGTAAGAGAAGTTTGAGGCATGTAGCATGTTCAAAATTCCTCATTCAGCTCGTTCTGCTGCTTGCCTTTAGAATATGCTGAGCCAATGTGTAGAGAGTTATATATGCCTTTAGTGCCAAATGGCTTCATACATACTTTTGTCCGAAACAGTGCTTTTTGTCAGGATGATCAGACAGCAGCACACCCCATGGATGTCACTGACTACCTTTTACAAGACTTGAATCACTGGTGCTCATCAAGTTTAGCACATGGGCTGGTCAGCCCACAAGCTCTGCTAAGCTGTGACTACACCACAGGCAGACTGCCACATTCCTTGGGCTTGTGTGTCTCCCTATACCCACCTAATAAAATTTTTTAAAACCTTGTATAGCCTTGTGCAGCCTTGTGCAGCTGTCTTGAGCAACCTAAACTCTCTAAAATGGTACTAGGCACCTATGTCTGGGAACCTGAAGTGGCTCTCTCCACCATTAGCATATTCATGTGCTTTTACTAGGTATCCCCCCTAAAACCTTGTATTAAGGAAAACACTTACCTAACCTTTCCAGGCAGTAGCCTTAAAGAGCTGTGGGTCTAAAAACTTGTTACTCTAGGAATAACAAATGAACTAACTATTCTGCATGAAAAGTTTATCAGATTATGCTCTTTTCCCATCGCAGGTTATTGTGAAGCAGACATGACAATAAATCACTGCAATCCTATACATATTTCACAGAAACACATTTCAGCTTATGGATGTTCTTTTTTTTCTTGAATGTTCATGTCTGTGTCATCGGCCATACATCACCTGTGATACGTGACTGGCCACTTAATTCAAATTAGTGTAGTGTCTCACTTTTTCACTGGATCATTAACTATTTTATAACAAGGGGGAGAAGTAGCACAACAGATGACATTTATGTAAATATGGAAACAGGTATCTGTGAAATCTTAGTCAAGTTTTCTACTCACAAATGCTTTGGGAAAATTAATAGAAATCTCTAAATAATGTTGAAGTAAATACTGACTTTTTATTCCAAAAAATGTTAATGCAAATGGTGATGATGATTATTATTTTTCACTGTTAGTCTAGTTATAAGGATGCGGATCCAGCATTCTGAAGTCTCTCTAAGACTGGAACATCTCTCAAAACTAATGAGAAATAGAGTAGATGGGATATCTTGCAATGGATTTTATTGGTGTAATATTTCTTGAAGAAACTCAGGAAAATGAATCTCAGAAGCTTGTCATTTGGCTTATCAGTCCATGGGAGCTCAACACTAAAATTCATAAACACTATAATAAAATTAAACAGCAATCAGCATTTCTGAAAACCCTTAGTTCTCATCTGTCTCTCATAACATGATTTAGTTCTTTGGATCATTAGCCACAAAATCTGCAAGACAGAAAAAGAGGCTGGAAGAAGGAGACCTAAGGTATTAAATTTTTTTTTCTCCCACGTGTCAGCTTTTGCAGGGGCAAATATTTCAATAGCTTTACATTAATTTCCTGCATGCATGTTTAGCAATTCTGCCACTGTTGGGAGCATTTAATTATCTATACAAACACCATCTAACATGAAGGGTGTTACCAAACTGTTAACTATCCTTCTCATTGATTGAGAACACTGTGTGGATGAGGAAGTGGAAAGCTCCCATGAGAAATCAAAAGCCCCGTTAACTTTGAGCGAGACTGGGTCAAGGAGAAGTGCTGTAAGCACATGTCCACGTGGTCAGTCAGTTTGACTTCTTGTATGAGACTCAACATGTTCTTGGTGATTTATTCAAGCTGTAGCAATCTTGGGGTTTCTCTGGTGAAGTCTGACTTTACCAAACCCTACCATGTGAATGTGACCTGCCACTGCTGTAACACTTTCCCTGATGAGAAGGAACCTTTCTCCAATAAAGATGCAGGTGCCTGCTCTCTGTCAGGTTTTCTGGTAGATTTGAAGCCATGTACTCATAAAATGTACAGCTGCCCTCTGTTTTAGCACGTACATTCTGAGTGGAAGAAATCAAGAAGACATGGAGTATGGTCTGCAAGCAAAGGGGCTCTTTGTCAGAGGAAAGCTGAGAATCAGGGGGGTCCCGGCAGGACAGGGGAAGGTCAGCATGGGAAGGCGGTGGGAGGACAGCAGAAGAGTGGAGGTAGATTTGGCACAGAGATGAAAAGCAGGGTGTGAGCAATGAAGATAGCTGGGAGAAGCAGAGGGGTTAAGGAAATTGTCTGGATGGGAAGGAAAGAACTGGGCGGCCTGGGGAGAAAGCTGTGAGGAGAAACCACCGGACTGAGGTGGGAGCAAAGATGACCAGGCCCGGCTAGAGGGTCTGTTCTAAAAACCCCGCCGGAAGCCCG
>NW_010395901.1:0-3132 GCF_000710305.1 Buceros rhinoceros silvestris
TTGGCTGTATCTTGGTATGAAAGTGTTGGAAACAACGGTCATGCCACAACCTGTTCAGTTCAAAATAGAAGTTAAAACTTTAAATGATGTACAAAAGGTGGTGAAGGTTATTAACTGGATTAGGCCCTATCTCGGTTTGCCATCTTCAAAGCTGCAACCTCTTTTGGATCTCCTGAGAGGAGACACTGATATTACTGCCCCTCGTATGCTGACCTCAGAAGCAAAACAAGTGATTTTAGAAATCGAACAATTGATTATGGAGAAACATGTATGGTGAATTGATTTAAATGCTGACTTACAAGTTTTTGTTTCGACAAATTCACCCCATATGCCATGATTGCACAGTGGCACGAGGCCTGGACAGATCCCCAGCACGTCTTGGAATGGATTTTTTTGCCATCTTGCACAGCAAAAAATTCCCCTGGGTTCTACGAGTTTTTGACCCAGATAATAATAAAAGGGCCAAGGGCGCTGCCATGAATTAGTTGCTCGGGATCCAGGATGAATGGTTATTCTGGTCCAAACAGAATATTTTGAGTGGTGTCTGGCCAATAGTACCGCTTTGCAATCAGCACTGACTAATTACACTGGGCAAATTGATTATCATTTCCCATCACATCCCTTGATAAAAAATAAGTAACCAGATGTGTTTTCAGCAAAAACAGCTGAGTCAAGCAGAACCTGTGGACGAATGTACCGTATTCACAGACGGTTCAGGTAAAACAGGAAAAGTGGCCATGGTATGGTATGCTAACCAACAGTGGCACCAACGCGTTGAACATCAGGAAGGCTCCCCTCAAATCGTGGAGCTAAGGGCCACGCTGATGGTATTTCAACACTTCTCTGACCCTGTTAATATTGTGACAGATTCAGCGTATGTGGCAGGATTGATTAGTCGTCTGGACAAAGCAGTATTAAGGCAAATCAGTGATGAAAATTTGTTTGGTATTTTGAAGTTGTTATGGGTTACTGTTCAACAACATCGTCGACAGCCTTATTCTGTAAATTCTTCCATCAGGAATCTCGTGCTTTAAAATGACAATTTCAGTTGTCACACACCATGGCCCAAGCTATTGTTGCAGCTTGTCCAGATTGCCAAGGGCAGCATGTCCCTCAATACCAAGGAGTTAATCCTCGTGGCTTACAAGCCCTGCAGATTTGGCAGACTGATGTAACTCATGCTTCTGAGTTTGGTTGTTTAAAGTATGTTCATGTGTCTGTTGATACTTTTTCATCTGTAATCGTTGCTACCACCCATACGGGAGAAGCTGCTAAAGATGTCATCCGTCACTGGCAGCGAGCATTTTCTGTGGCTGGTGTTCCATCACAGTGTTAAGACTGACAATGGGCCAGCCTACACATCAGGTTAAGTTGCAACTTTTCTACAACAATGGGGTATTACACACATTACTGGCATTCCCAGTACCCCCACCGGGCAAGGCATAGTTGAACGCGCCCATCGGACTCTGAAACAGGTACTTGACAAACAAAAAGGGGGTATGGTGGGGGAAGGGCCAGAAGCACGCCTTACTAAGGCTATTTACGTGCTAAATTTTCTGCAAATATCGTAAGACTCACAGCAACCTCCCATATTGCGTCATTTTGGATCATTAACTTCCAGGTCGGGTGTAGGCCCTGGCATTAAGGTTAAAATCAAAGATCTGCAAAGTGGCCAGTGGTCGCCACCATGCGAGTTACTAACCTGGGGCAAAGGGTATGCTTGTGTTTCCACAGATGCCGTCCCGCGCTGGGTTCCTGCTCGGTGCTTGCGTCCTTATTTGGAACCTGTCTCCACCCAGCCAAACGATAGCATGGGATTGGATTAATAAGTTGTTTGACAGATGGGGTGTTATCGGATGGCTAAAAGGATTGGTAAAAACTGGATTGATAGTTCTGCCTCCTGTGTATTCTTGGACTTTTGCAAAGGGCCCTGCAAAAGTCTCTGAATAATTGTCTTTTAGTTCTAAAACAAAAAAGGCAGAATTGTTACTGTTACATGTTATGAACAACTAAAGCGTGTGTCACTGCCGGCCGGCCTAACAATCGCGACATTTCAGCCAGATCTTGGAAGACGTAGCAGTCCAAGACCAGTAAAGTGTGTTCATAGCATCCAAAGCTCTGAAGCAAACCTGAATTATTTATCATCGTGTGACCCAGAAGAGCAGGGATTTCAGTCTGTCTTGCTGAGTCGTTTGGACACAGCCTTCATTGCCCAAGCCCTCCTCCAAGGGGTGAGGCAGGAGAAACATGACCTAGTGCAGCAGAGCTCATCTGCACACCCAGAAGTTGCTTACACTTTGTGGTGAATGCGGCAGGCCTGTCTCATTTCTGCTACCTGTCCATCCTTTGCATGTCTCCATGCACATGTCTTTGTGTCTGCTTTAAAGCTGTTGGACAAAAAACCTGCCTGTCATAACTATGGCAGGCTCCTGAGGAGGTGCCCAGCATCCTGATTACCAACCAACACTGGAGCTGAGAGCATGCTAAGGAGATTAAAGGGTGACAGCGTGGCCACCAGTCTGTGTTGCTGACTGCCACTTACCCCGTCGGAGCGCAGCTCTGGGACTGAAACACCAGCCTGCAGACCGTGATCAGAGGCAGCCTCTCAGGCCAGCTCTCCTGCAAATGAGAAAATCTCTGGTCCTTAAAACCTGCTCAGAATCGAAGGCTGCTTCTCCACAAGCTGCTGCCCAGGCTGTTGGCAGGAAAAGGAGCCTCCTCCATCCATCACTACTGGCTCGCAGCGCTTTTTCTTTCCACGCAAGGTGACCACCACCGTGTGCTGGTATGTCCCAGAGCAGCAGGATTCTCCACCGGGCACTGCATTAGTCTGGCAACTGAAAACAACGTGTCCTTATGGTAACGTGGGCACCAGACAGGCACTTTGAGTAGGAAAAGATGGCAGTTACTTTACCTAATAACAGCATGAAAATGTAAATTGTCTTTATTAAGCTGCTGGCTTGCTGATCGGAGTTAAAGGAGATGCTCTCTTGGGTATAACAATTTCAGAGAGAAGTGGCATGAGATATTGCCATAAACTCTTCTGTTAGTAAGCGAGCAGAGGAAGGGAGAGCATACCTAATGCAGTGGTATGATGGGTCAAAATTACAAAGGTGGAGGCATCAACCTCTT
>NW_010395901.1:3223-6426 GCF_000710305.1 Buceros rhinoceros silvestris
CCTAGGCAGCAGATATTCCACAAGGAGAAATGAAGAATTCCCCCCTTGACCCACTGACTAGAAAACTCACGTACTGCTAATAATAATGTAGGAAGGATGGCTTTGAAAGAAAACCGCTTCTTGCCATATTAGTCTCCTTCAATACCAAAGGGAAATGTAAGTTTCTGCTGAAAGGAGATTAGCAGGAAAAGCCCAGCTCAGCAGCTGTGCATTGACAACGCTCTGTAGGCAGCCAGGGTGTTGCAGAAATGACTTTTGCCTTGTGACAGACAGGGGAGACGTGGCCCAAGGGAGGGAATACCTCCATGTGTTTTCCAGGGAGGTGTGTGGTTCTTCTCCCTGCCGACAGGCAGCTCTGGCCCCCACATGGCTGTGCTGAAGCGGTGTGGGAATGGGCACCCAAAGGGGTGGATGTGTCACACTCATAACCAGTGCACCATGATGCTGTGAGCCAGATGGGTCATCTCGCTTCTGCACTCATCAGTGGTGAGGAGCAGTTCAGACTCAAGAAGACATGAGGGGGAGGCAAGAGTGACTTGATCTTGGGTGAGAAAAGTGCTTTACAAAGGAAACACTATCTGTCTATTGCATTTGCTGAAGGAGGTTTTAGGCAAAAAACTCTTGTCTTCTTCACATGGAGAAAGTCTGTGATGGCAGAGGCTGTTCCAGCACAGCGAGAGAAAGCATGACAACTTTTGCAGGCAGAAGCTTAAGCAGGAAAATAACTCAGACTGTAAATATGATTAAAAATGCTAGTAGTAAAGATAAATATGATTAAAAATGATAGTAGTAAAGATGAATAACCTTTTGAAAAACTTACCAGAGGTGCCACTGGTCTCCTTCACGGAAAGATTCAAGCCTAGGCTTTTTGGAAAGGATGTGCTCCAACCAAATCACAAAGCAGTTGGTATGAAGTGACACGTGTTTTACAGGGGGCAGGTTGGAGGTCTACAACTCCCCTCCCAGTTTTAAAAATCGCTGGCTCTGCTTCCCTATGCATGTGACCTCCAATGCCCCAATACAACTGTTGTGGAGGGAACAGTTGAGAGAATATCAGGAGAATGGACAGCAGGTGGTGGTCCTCGTCTATGAGCTGACTCAAATGCCATCTTCTGTAGTCACTGCTGTGGACAGGGTCATGGGCTGGAAGGACAATTGCACTGACCTAGTGAGACGCTTCCTATGTTATTGCTGAAAAGACCTGGAAGACGAGAGGAAAATGATAACTAACAGTGCAAACACCTCTCCTCAAAACGTGTTGTGAGACCCAAGAGAGCAGATGAAGCTTCATACATTGAGTTTGTATCCAAAGGACGAGGAAAACTGCCTGACATCTTATTCAGGTCAGTGGAACTGCACCCTTAGTGTGTCCCCTTACCTCTACAACTATAAAGGAAGCTGGACTGATGCACTCAAATGTAGACATTCGTGGGAGAGGTGCTTAATTGGATCCTGCTCCTCCAGCCCCTGGCCGGAAGACAAATGGGCTCATATCTTGGCTAGAAGGTGGCAGGGACCTGCCTAGCATTCCTAGAAGACAGGCCTGAGGGTGTAAAAGGGGTCCTTCCCTGCCCCAGCGTGCACATGCGGGCTGCCCCTGCTAGGGGACAGTGGCAGGTTAGCTTGACCTGGCTTTCCCCAAGGAAATATAACTAGCAGAGCCGGAGGACGTCCCACATCATCCAGCCCTGCCAGAAAACCTACCAGTAGTCATAAACCTGGCCGCACAAGCAGTCTTGTAAACTGCCTGAATGGACACTCATGATGCCCTCCCTGAACAGCATCTACCTACCCCATCCTTGGCATAAGGTCTAGTGCCGGTGTTGTCCAAGGCAGGCTAGGTTTCCCCTATGGCTCTTGGTACAGGAGGGCAGTCTGGTGCCATCTGCATGGAATCATCCCATGGATTCAGCAAGATATACAGGTAGGAATGAGAAGGAACTTGGGTTTCCTATGCCTGCAGTGTCTGGCAGGGCAGGAAGGCAGAGAAAGCAGCATATATGATGGTCATCCCTGAAAGTGCCTAGCTGAAAAGACAGGTACGACTGAAACCCAAGTCTTGCAGTGCAACATTGGGTTCGGATGGTTTAACATTGGCTGTTGTCCTGCCAAGTCACACAGCGCCTGGACATCCACCATTTCCTACATGCATTTCCCTTTCACTTCAGCAGCTTGAACTGAAAGCAAAGTGGGCAAACTGGAAAGCTAGTGCTGCTGCAGCCAGTTTTTATGTCTAACTGATCCTATTATTGTGCTAACCTGTAGCAGCCTCACCAGCAGCTGAGCTGTTAGAGCATGGTAATCCCATACATTTTCCTTGAGCAATCCCGCATGACTCCTTGATACCACTGCTGCTGGGGCTGCCCTGGGAAGCGCTGAGAAATGCTCTGGGGAGGGTTGAGCTGGTTTGGGAAGGTCTGACTGGATGTCAGGTGGGACTGGATGTCGGGCGGGTTTCTTGAAGGCTGCTTCACCTTCTCTGGCCGTTCCTGCTCATGTGGTGAGCCAACGATGCCCAGCAGATGCAGGCAGGAGAAGCGAGAAGCAGTGCAGGGACAGGGGGTGCATTCCCATCTGGGCTGCCTCTGTCTCACCCGTGGAGGCAGCTGAGATCACGGTGTGGCTGCGTTGGGGGACACACTGGGGAAGAAGAGCGGCCAGGCTGAGCAGAGCTTTGGCTGGAACTCGGGAAGAAAAGGGAAGCCTAAGGCCTGTGGAAGAAGGGACCATGCATGAGGACTCCAAAGATCTCATGAGGCTCTGCAGGGAGAGAATGAGAAGAGCCAAAGAAAGCCCAACTAGAACTTCATCTGGCCACTGCTGTGAAAGACAATAAAACATGCTGATGTTTGTCTATTTTTTGTTTCACCTTGACGCATATGTACATGTAAAGTGGAAATAGAATTGTTTCCATTTTTTAATTCACATTTATAAATTTCTTTACACTTCATTGTTGTCAGCTGGGCACCTCCAGAGGGACACAAATCACCGCAACGTGCTGGGGCCAGGCCCGTACCTCCTGAGCCCTGTCCAACACGATTAAGCACCCTCAACGGGAAGAGAAGGTCTCTGGAGCTCACCCCAGAGCAGCCCGGCACTGCGGCCGTTCCGTGCTGAGGTCAACCCCTCTGGGCTGTGAATCTCGGGAAAGCTGGGAGCTGAGGCACAGCAGTGAGCGGCACCGGCGGGTTGGATCCCGGGGG
>NW_010395901.1:6634-7364 GCF_000710305.1 Buceros rhinoceros silvestris
AGCAGGTAGCGGCACCGGCGGTTTGGATCCTGGAGGAGAAGCAAACTTGGCTGCTTGGGTGGGGATGGGGAAAACCTCGTCCCTGGACATGGCCACAAACTCTCTCCCAGCCACGAAGCGCCATTTGTTTCCTGCCTGAGTGCTGATGGCCGGATTGCTGAGGGGCAAACCAGCGCGGGGCAGGCTTGCGGGGCTGGGGACGGGGCAGCACGTCACGTGATACTACAGGCATTGGTGGTGCCACGGTAACCCTAGAGTGCCCAGAGCACTCTGGGATGCGGCAGCATGTGACGGAGCCCTTTGTGACACGCAGTGCTAGAGATGATAGAGGTGATAGAGGTGCTGGTGCTGCCATGGTAACGCCAGAGTGTCCAGAGCAGGGGACGGGGCAGCGTGTCACAGAGCCCTTTGTGACATGCGGTGATAGAGGTGATAGAGGCACTGGTGGTGCCACTAACGCCAGTCTGCCCAGAGCAGGGGACGGGGCAGCGTGTCACAGAGCCCTTTGTGACATGCGGTGATAGAGGTGATAGAGGCACTGGTGGTGCCACTAACGCCAGTCTGCCCAGAGCAGGGGACGGGGCAGCGTGTCACAGAGCCCTTTGTGACATGCGGTGATAGAGGTGATAGAGGCACTGGTGGTGCCACTAACGCCAGTCTGCCCAGAGCAGGGGACGGGGCAGGATGGACGGAGTGGTGAGGGTCACGGGCTGGGGGGCCCTAGAGGCAG
>NW_010395901.1:7496-8213 GCF_000710305.1 Buceros rhinoceros silvestris
ACAGCAGGTGAAGGGGCGGCAGGAGAAGCCGCAGGTCATCCATGAGGGTGAGTGAGGGCAGCTTGGCGTCCACGGGGTCTGGGCTGGCAGGGAGCAGGAAAGACCCTGGAGCAGGCCGGGAGATGTGATCCCTGCCGCAACTGGGGAGGAGGTCCTGGTGTCCCTGCAGGAGGACCCGGGCTCTGACCGTGGCTCTGTGCTGTTCTTTTCAGCCCTGCAAGGCATGAGAGATGACCTGAGCCCCTCCATCTCCAAGCTGGCGGCTGACACCCTGCTCGTGCTGAGCGCTGCGGAGAAAAGTCGTGCCCCCAGCTCCAGGCTGCAGGTGCTGGGGGACCAGCTCCGCAGGGTGTGGGGGAGGCTGCGCAGGGTGTGGAGGAGGCTGCGCTCGGCGTGGTTCAGGCTGCTGACGCTGCTGGAGCTCTGGGCACAGATGATGGTGGACTAGCACAGCGCATCACCTTGGGCACACAATCTGGACATGCCGTCGCCACTCCTCGCAGGCTGCTTACTGTCAGCTGCAGTTGTGAAGCAAAGCATTGTTCCCCCTGTGCCTCTGGAGAGTGTTGGGGTGGGAAACAGCTGGAAAAAAGGTGCTCTGCACAAAATAAACACAGTTCCTTGAGCAATCCCGCATGACTCCTTGATACCACTGCTGCTGGGGCTGTCCTGGGAAGCTCTGAGCTGGTTTCTTGAAGGCTGCTTCACCTTCTCTGG
>NW_010395901.1:8360-12938 GCF_000710305.1 Buceros rhinoceros silvestris
GCGGTGAGCCAATGATGCCCAGCAGATGCAGGGAGGAGAAGTGAGAAGCAGTGTAGAGACAGAGGTACGTTTCCATCTGGGCTGCTAATTTTGCGTAATCTGGATCCTAATGAAGATTTAACCTACAGTCTTTTGCCACGTCACATATACATTTTACAGAATTAATTGTCTTGGAAATAACAGCTACAGTTGCCAGAAATTTGCGATCAGGAGTTAAATGCTATCAAGTGCCCTTTGCACGTGGACTTGTTCCCCCTTTCTCTGGCTGCATCCACTCATCTAAATAATGCCTTTGAGAACCCGCTCCATGGTTTGGGGCTAGGTAGGGCAGCAGACCCTGCATCCCCAAGTGTGAATGAGACTACCGTGAACTCAAATTAATGGAGTTACACTGGTCAAGGGCCCCTTTGTGTAAAAGCAGAAGAAAGACCTGGATCCACACCCACACACTGCTGGTCTTTTGCTTGCAAGCGAATACACGTGCACGGCCAGGTGCCACAGCTCTGTGGATGGAGGAGCCCTTGTCAAGCAGGTTCTAAGTCATGTGTTGAAATGCAGTAAGTGGGCCCTCCATGTGAGTATTGGGACACGGACAATAAGAGCAATAAAACATTTTACAAAAGGACCATCCTGAACATGAACTCATGCACTAAGCAGGTGTTACCTTCAGATGCACTGGGCACTCATTTTCATCCTTTTCCACAGATTTTGCTGGCAGGGAGGTGCTCCTCAGAAGATCACATGTAGAAGGCAAGATGGGCACAGATGCACGTGGGGATTTGGGCACTGCAAAGGTCCCCTGTCCACCCTTGAAGGTGGTCTTTTCTTTGCAAGAATGACAACGCTTTTTGTATACTAGCCTATTGGTCAGGATGTATATTTAGTTTGAAGACGTTCCTGTGGGATCAGGGATATCCATCCTGTGCTTCCCAGAAGGCAGCTGAGTCTCAGGGGGGATGGACCATGGCACTGCTAGAGGCACAAGGCTGGCTGGACAGCAGGGATGAGGGGAGCATCTCTGCTCTCCTCATATGCGGTCATGGCCCCCCCAGCCTAGTTGAATCAATCAGTCAAACGGAAATAATCCCAGGAGATTTAGGTGGTGATAATCAGCACAAATAGCAAGGACCTTTTGCTCGTTTAAGGCTTTGATGGCAGAACACTTGCGCTGATAACTTGCAGACTGAAATTTGCTGATATGAAGTGTTTGTGCAGCTACCGACTACAAATCAGGCAGAAATAAATAATAAATAGCTGGATGCTCACAGTTACTTTGGGAACGGCAAAAAGGATACATTTTAAGCAAATCATTTCACTCACTTGTCCTCAAGACTGTCTGAAAATATTCTCAAAGTGTCTCTCAGCGCTGCAAAAATTATCTCCTGTTCTAATTTACAAGCAAATGTTAAGAACTGAGCAATACCTATTCCTCCCATCTTTAATGTTTTGGGGGTGTGTGGGAGTTTGTGTCGTCAGCTGTTCCAGCATTCACAATTTCCCACTTATTTGTCTACTCAGGCCTCCTTTTTTATTTATTTTTTTTTTACGCACAGGATCTCTGCAGTCTGGCAGAGCCAGTATTGCAGTATTGATTTAGGAAGAGGCAGTTGTGACAACCCAGTACCAGGCTGAAGCCCGCACTCTTGGGGGGCTGCTCCGTCCAGAGGATAAGCCTCACCCCCAGCACGGGGCTCACATTTAAAAAGAAGAAAGAAAAATCAGAAAAGCTGCTTTTTTCTGTTCTGCTTTGAAGGGAAAAGAGATTACCAAGGCTAAATAAGCCATCTGAGTACTTAGCTAGCAAACCTAAATAGCACCCTGATAGGAAGTTCTGGCAGAGACCTAATTGAATTAACCCTCTTTGATTTATTAACAACCAGAGCAACATATCACACGGGATTGTCCCATGAAATGAATGTGCTTTCTGATTCCCTCGGCTGCTTTGGTGCAGTCACCTCCTGGAAAACCCGGTTATAGGGACTCAAGCTTAATGAGACTCAATGGCTCGAGAAGGATCCCTGCCCACCAACAGAGATACGGGCTGGTAACAACACGCAAAAGCATGTTATTTTCCTTGCACTTCCCTAATTCCCTTCTAATGCCTAGGACAATCTAATGGCTAATTTGTAATTTCCTGCCCACCGATATGCAGATGAATGACAATCAAAAGCCTTTTGCATGTTTAATTATTCTGTTGATTTAGAAGCCACTGTTCCCTCAGTGCAAGTTTCTCTCTGTGTGTGCTCTCATGCATCATGTATTTCATTATTTTTAGAAGCATGCTCTGTGCCTTTTTATGCTCTCGTAGTTCTAGCATCCAGTAATTGCCATGTTTTGTGTCCAACGGATCTGATCCACTGGCAAGTGCAAATCAAGAAAACATTGCTGACTTTAGATGGAGTTATTCCAAGTTGCACCAGACCTGAGACCTGACCTCTCCTCTTTTTAGTGGTGGGGGGAAATGTTATTTGTATGCTGGGACCCTTGTGAAGGGGTGTAAATTTCTAAAATTTAGAAAATTTCACAGTGATTAAAATCCAGATCAAAGCCTGCAAATGCACAGACGTGAATCTATTTATATAGCGAGCTCTACTTCTGCTTAACCCCTGCAAGGAACTGTAAATCTCTTTGCATATTTGATTTTTCTCCCTCAGTAAAACATGGTCTACTTAATCTATTTTTGCTACTTTCTAACAGTTTCACTGGTGGGCTTCTTCCCTATGCCTTACATTTAGCTTTGATATCAGAGCACACTTCTGTTAAATTAAGACAATTAATAAATGGAGACGTTAAGCGATCAATTCTGCGTGCATATCTCCACAGCCTTACGTATGACTGGCTGTAATCACAAGATAAATGCAATGTGCTGATGTATGGTAATGCTCAATAATACATTCTCCACCAGGCTCAATTCATCAGGGAGTTTCTGGAGGGGAGGCATTTGTTATTGGCTGTCTCCGGACCTCAAGGATAACATTTCTGTCCTTTCCATTGGCCGACCCGCTGCTGCAAGCCTCTTCCCGTCTTATTTTGATGATGAATATGAAGGCATGTTAAGCTGTGCTGGAGCATAGCTCTTGCTGACTGCACTCCCTCCCTGGGCTCAAGGACTCAGGGGCTCCCTCGCTGCTTCCCCTGCCCACCGCCAACAGCAGCAGCAGCAGCAACGCCAAAAGTTGTGATGCTTTTCTTCACCCAGTGCTTTGGGGCTGTGTTAGATCTTATTCACCTGCGGTTTCAGCACTACAAGGCAAAGAGGGTATTCTCAGCTGCTGGGCAACTTGTCTGCGTCGTCAACCCAACACACAGCCTGAAGGTGAGTTAAAGATATTTTTTTCTTCTCTGACATCTTCCCGTTTTCCCCCACACCAGCACCAGTGCTTCTCTGCAGGGAATGAAACGATACTCTAGCAGCAAGGGTAGAGTGCTGTTAACACTTTGCAACCCTGGCAGCGAGGATGCTTGCATTGTCTGGCTGCATGATTCCCTTCGGAGCAAAGGAGAAGCAACTCGCTGCTCCAAGCGATCGTGGACAGTCACTGCTCCCCCTCCCCAAAGTTTCCTCATCCCTTTCACCAGTGTAATGGTTTGCACACATATTGCAAGCATCTGAAAAAAATTATTGGAAAAGTTAGTCGGATGAATTATTGTCCCATTTTGGTGGAAGGATGCTGGGTGGTCTCCCGGGCTGACACCCAAGAACAGCAGGATGCTGACAGGCAGTGGGGAGCAGCAGTGGGGGGTGGCGGCAGCAGAAGGATCTCTGGCTGCTGGTCTTGTTTGCTTTTTCAGGGGAAAAAGGCTGTTTCTGTCTCCTGAGGGGAGTCTGAAGTAATTTCTCTAGTGCTGAAACTGTCCTTAAGCTATTTGCAAGGTGAATCTATTTTAGGTGGGAGAATATATTTGCCTTAATGCAAAACTATTTATAGTCCCTAGCAAACATTTCTGTTATTGCACAGTTCTGGATTTTCACTGACAAAGTGTCAGCAGCTCTGTCTATGCTGTAGCTCTGATGTTTGTACATAGAGAAGGAGCAGCAGGGGGAGAAAGTGACTGCGAGGCGTTAATTACTCAGTTGTGGTAGTGAATGACCAACTTTAATGAAGTGTCTCCTGTTTTACGGGAAGTCCTTGTGGACCTGACTTGCGATGCCGTTTCACTAACCAGATGCAAACTCAAAAATTAATTTAATTCAGGACAACTTATCTTTGGCCCTGCTGGGGTCCATGTGAGGAACTTGGAGGGGTTGCAGGCAGGGCAGCATCTTTCCCAAGCTGTGCGTCCCTGGGAGGTCTGCTGATGGGGCAAATCCCTCTTCAGAGCAGCGTACCCCCCCCAAAAGGCATATTTCCTGGAGGTGTATTTTCAGTCTCAGGCTGTGCTCAGATAGGAAGAGGTTGTTTTTAGCAGGGCATCAGCTCCAGGAGGGTTTCCCTGCAAGGCTGTGTTCAGCCCGGCAATCACTGTGGGCTAGGGCAAGCAATTCCAGGGAACAGACTGCTCCGGTGCAGGCTCACCTCTTCCAGCAGCAAGCTTTTCCACAGACACAAGCTATTTAAACAACCCACAGCCTTGTCA
>NW_010395901.1:12961-54613 GCF_000710305.1 Buceros rhinoceros silvestris
CTTTCCACCCCCCCGCTTTCCACAGACACAAGCTATTTAAAAAACCCACAGCCTTGTCATTATCTCAAAGGATCTGGTCATACAAATAGATAAAAGAATTAGCCACATTCCTAAGTGCATGGGGAAATTCTGTAAGTGAATGCTTCTATGCTTGACCCCTTTTATGTGACTGTCTCCTGTTACTTTCATCTATAATTTTAATCATTAAAAAAAAAAAAAACAAAACTGAGCAGAAAAGGTTATTGAAGGTCACAGTACAATTTCAGTGCCAGTGGCACTGTCTGATGAGGTCCCATAAGCACAAAGAGTGGTGTCCACTGACTGCTCCACTGGTATCTAGGACTAGATCTGAATTTATCAAGCTCAGATCCTCTAGAGCTGCAGATTTGCTGTTGTATGAGCTGCAGTATTTTACCTTTGAGCACACCAAAACCAGCTGATGTTTCTGTTCCCCCTGTTAAACACATAGGGCATTTCAGTTTATTAAAATCCCCCATGGCCAAGTCCTTCACTGCTCAGACCCAAAGCCCAGTAGAGACCTGAACTATTTTGGTATTGTCTTGACAGCTCTTGAAATGAGGCACTGAATGCAAAACTCTCTCGGAAACAAACAGGATCCTCTAGGAAAAGGTCTAACATGAAGCCCCAGTGAGAATCATGTCCACCTGGATGGGAATTGCTCCTGTGATAGGGTTACAATTGCACGTTTCCCACAAGGGCTTGTTGTGACATCAGGTAGATGGGACAAACTTACAAGAAAACTCCCTGCTCACCAAATAACCCTTTGACTGTAAAGTGAAATAGGCTTTGAAATCGCTCCTGAGTTACCCAGCTCACATCCAGCTGTGTGAATACAGTGCCTCTGATGCACTCTCATGGTGTTCCTTTTGGTTTCCCATCATCTCTCTAAGGAATGCAACACGGCTTTGTGCCAGCATCCATAAAAGATGGGTGGGTCAGACTCTTTCATGGCCAGCATGGCACTATTGGCACTCACTGACCAGCACCAGTGAGCAGTAGGAGCCTGTGGACTAACGCCAGCTGTCTCTGAGCAGGACACCTTGCTCCACCTGCTCTCACCTGGCAGTGGAGAGGTGGTCACCTCCAGCCAACAAGGCATCTTGTCCAAAAACTGGTGTCAGAGACAAGACAGTTGAACCTGCTTTTCAGGGTGCCCTTTTCTCCCACAAGGATGCACAGGGAGGTTGTGGTTGCTTCCTCCAGCAACTTGGCACAGAGACCTCTGAAGCTGGGACAGAGAATGTCCCCCAAACTGACCAGTATGCTAAATGACACCTGAGGGACAATTACAAATGGCCAATCGTATTCCTCTGTGATGGTTTACAGCATTATGTCTACTTTGATGTTTCATAGTCTATTATTTCTAGCTGGGTCATTTCAACTGTAACATTTTGTTGACAGCCCCCAGATCTATCTTAACAATTATCAAGTGGAGTGAAAACTATATTAATGTTTCTGGTTGATGAATACAAGCCTGTTAGGAAAGATGGGCTAGGAGCAATGTCATTTCTCTCCCCTCCATTTGAGGCCTAAATGTTTGTGCTTACTCCAAAACCGTAAGCTCTTTGCAAAAGGATTCTTTTATTCTCTGTCTCCACAGCACACAGGCAAGGGGACTCCTGGCTGACTGCTGCAAATGATAAATGACAGGCATCATATTCTGATGTGATTATGCACTTTGACATCCCTCATATAGGTCAGGTCCTCAATCGGTGCTGATGCACATTACTCTATTAAAGTCAAATTGCATCAGGACCTCCATTTTCACTCCTCTATCCAGGGGAGTGCTCAAGGATGATGGAGGCATCCAGCCCATCACAAGGCCCCATGGTTAGTGATCACGTATGTGTGTCAATTTTAGCATCACGGAAAGCACTCTGTAAGCAGCAGAGGGCAAGGGAGTCCTGGTACCTTCCAGGGAAGGGCTGCACCAGCTTCTGCAGACCCATAGGTAGACCAATGGGAGCTTCCAGTAAAGTTATGTCAGCACCCTGTCACTGTAATCGTAGCCCAGACCGCTGACTGTGACCAGAGCCCAGCACTTACCTCTTCCTTTAGCAGAGGCCCGGAGTTTGTCAGAGAAGCATATGCTTAGGAAGAAACCCGTCTTTCTTCCCACTGAAAGGCTCATTAACTAGGAAGGCTGATGAGCAATTCAGTGTATCTTAAAGGAGAGGATGGTAAGTGTGGCAGCACAGACACCTCTATTGATCTGCTGCTATTTTCCCTGTGCACAACAGGCTGACACAGGCAGCTCTAAACAAGGAAAACAATTTTCCAGCTGTCTCCCTCCATTTCACCTGTTTGGTAGGGTTTTGAATAGGGTGGGCGAGTTGTTTCGGAGCCTCTTTGTTCTTCTTACTGCTTTCTGCTCTTTGTCCTTCTATGAGCTTTCCCAGGCGCAGCAGCAGCACTTCATGACACAGTGCCACGCTGGGATCAAAATTCACTTGCCAAGCAGAGAAAACCACATTATTTACCACACTTCTATAGGTCACCTTCATTCTTGATCACATTATACGCATTACCTTGTAACCTGTCTTCCTTCAAGCGTACAGTCACCCTGACATCTCCCTTTGGAGAGGGTCTGCCAGGCAGTGGACCTCGCCAGTGAAGTGGCTGTTCCCTCCAAGGCCATATTAATTCGAGGAGCACAGCTTATGCTGCTGGCTGCGGGCCCCAGGGTGCAGGGTAAGTTTTAAGGTGCTCCATGCATGTGGAAGAAATGAGCAGGATTTGCTGGTCCCGAGGACATGAGGCTCAGTGAATTCCTCTGTGTTTTCGCCCTGTTAATACCAATTCTCCCCAGCACTGCACCCCAGGGAGAAGGCGAAGGTGGGTGGTGTGTCCTCACTCCTTAGCTGGCATCAGTCCCTGCCCCAAAAACCGGCCATGCACGGCAGGGGACTGCAGTGCAATCACAGCCCAGCCAGGCATTGATGCCTTGTAAGGTGCTGTGTATGGCTGTATAAAACAGATCTTCTTCATTCAAAGAGTTACCAGCTTTTTACATGCAACTTTAACTCTTTGGAGAGCGTGAAAATTGTTCTTGTAGAGAGTAGAAAAGTCTGTTTACAACGCTCTTGTAAAAACCACCCATTTCCATCTCTCTAGGACTTCAGGGAACTTGCTGAATTACAAGTTTAGAGGAGGGCGTAAATAGTTCAATTCTATATTCAAAAAGAATCAAAGCATGCTTTATGGGGCCAAGCTGTTTTCCAGTGCTTTTTTAAAGGAAGAAGTAAATCTGCTCTGAGTTAGGGAAGGGATTTGAATCCTGTTATAACAATTTGGCTCTGCTTGCAGTGGCCAGCCAAATAGCATTGTAATCCACTTTATCCCCAGCAAAATTAAAGTGCTACGGTACATTATACTCCCATGAGATTTATTTATTTGGAGCAAGAGAGGAGAGGGACTCCAAAACCTGCTGTGAACAACCCCCAGACATCCCATGGCACCACCTTAGCCCAGACGACCTCAAATCTCTGGTGCAGGGCTGTGATTTAGGGAGCCCAGGTGGGGTTTGGCACTAATATCCAGTAGGACTGTGACAGCCACAGTGAGAGGGGCTGCAAAGTCCCCTGCTACCTGTAAACACGGGCTTATGGCAAGGCGCCTGGGTCCTGTTCCCCCTGTAGGCCCAGCTGAGCACTGGGCACCTCAGACTTTTAAATCGTTTTGTAGGGATGGGGACAGCAACAAGCAGCGCTTCTTTGCCACCCCTCCTTCAGCCCAGCCTCTGAAGGGATTTCAGTAGGCAAAACTGGAAACCAAGCTGACCACAAGCATCCTGGGAGCCTCTATCCCTGCATCCACAGCTGCCTGCAGACATGACCAGAATGGTGCTCTGTGGGAGCAAGGCAAAACATGCTCTCCCCAGGGGCTCTCCATCTGCTGCTGCCACTGCCTGGTCCCAGGAGCTTCCCTCTCCTGTAACCCATTAACCTTGAGCAGGAGCCATGCACCTGCACAACCCACGGGGCTATAGCATGGGACAGCATGGGCTTCCCTCCTGGTGCTGCAAAGCAGAGCAGCTCCGAGCTTCAGCCTGTCTCCCAAAAGAAGAGTTGCAGCATCTCCTCAGTGAAGGCAGAGCGAGGGGGAAAGCCACTGCCTCAGAAGTTTCTGCGCTAACATGGTTCCTGCCACCCAAAACCCACTGCAAAAAGTTAATTGCCACTGTTAACTGGCCCTGCCTGTCATGCTACAGCTCTGGAGATGGGAGAGGGCGGGTAAGTAGCTAGTCCTTACCTACCTATGTTGATTTTGAGGGTGAATTTCAGTAATAAACCCGACCTTGTAGCAGGACATTTTAGGTCACATGTTGTTGATGGAAGATGGTGCTGTTACTTTAATATTAGAGAAGTGCAAGTCCCAGGTGGTAAAAAGTCCCAGGCTGGGTTGATAAGCATAATGATTTTTGCCTCAAAGTCAGAATTTATATAGAGTATAAATGTTTGTTTAACCATTTGTTTAACCATTAACCATCTGATATCCAAGATGTCCCAGCACACTTTACTGGGGGGCACTTAGAAACTTCTTTTTTTTTTTTCTCAGAGCAATCTGAGGTTCTTAAGTAATCAAAGAAACTGAGCTTAAAGAAAGGACAGCAGGTCCCAGGCTGGGTTGATAAGCATCATGATTTTTGCCTCAAAGTCAGAATTTATATAGAGTATAAATGTTTGTTTAACCATTTGTTTAACCATTAACCATCTGATATCCAAGATGTCCCAGCACACTTTACTGGGGGGCACTTAGAAACTTCTTTTTTTTTTTTCTCAGAGCAATCTGAGGTTCTTAAGTAATCAAAGAAACTGAGCTTAAAGAAAGGACAGCAGGTCCCAGGCTGGGTTGATAAGCATCATGATTTTTGCCTCAAAGTCAGAATTTATATAGAGTATAAATGTTTGTTTAACCATTTGTTTAACCATTAACCATCTGATATCCAAGATGTCCCAGCACACTTTACTGGGGGGCACTTAGAAACTTCTTTTTTTTTTTTCTCAGAGCAATCTGAGGTTCTTAAGTAATCAAAGAAACTGAGCTTAAAGAAAGGACAGCAGGTCCCAAGAGCTGCGGTAAACCAAGGGAAAGGAGCTGCTGTGGCTGTGCCCTGTCTTCCCAGGGCTTTGGTTCTTCCTGCCCCACAGACAAGGGTTTTTTTTTTACCAAGGGGTAATCAGGTCTCTCAGCTGGATGCATAAGAGGGAAAAACAATAATTTTACAGGGTGGCAGTGGTGAGGACAGTTTTTACCCAGCTTTACTGGGGATTGTGGAAGACAGTGAGGAGCATGGGAGGACACTGCCACACTCTTCTATGAGGCTGTGGTGGCAACAATTGGTACTTCTCTGGCATGGTGGGAAAAATGACCATAGGAGCGATAAGCGTGGTGGGCTGCCCTCAGCACCTGTCAGTGGCACTGCCGCTGGCACACATGGCCCAGTATGGCGCAGTGTAGTGAAAGGTCATGGTCCTCCTTGGAGCTGCTGGAGGTGGGTACCATGAGACACATAAGCCATCAAAAAGGAGATAATTCCTTTGGAGAGCTGAGCAAGATTTAGATAATACACTGGGACTGCTTTTGGTGTGATTTTTGCAGCAGAGGCAAGCAGAGCTGAGCCACCATGCTCAACTGATCTGCATCCAGCTTGTGATGGAGCTGGGGAGGGCCTGCACTTGACGCCTCCAGTTGGGTCTGGCTGAATGTGGTGGCAACTTCCCAGCCCATCTCTGTGTGTTCATGCTGTATTTGGAAATGAAAAGCATGGATGTTGAGACATTTAAAACCTTATCAGACTGCATTACTTTTCATTCTTTCTGTATCTTGTCTGGTTTTGTTAAGTACCTTTTCTTCAGCTCTATTTTTCCTTCTCATCTTGCCCATTTCCTGCTATACCAAAATCTTAAAGCAAAAGATTCTCTTCAGCTGTTGTTTGATAACCTAATTTGGGGCTTTTTAATATTCCCACTGAAAGGAAAGCATTGCTAACTTCACTGAGACTTCGGATCTCTTATTTTCCTCTAATTTCATTCAGAAGAAATTACAATCATTCAATACTCAGGCTGTTTCATGCTGCCAATTTCCCTATTGACAGATGAAGTCCTTCTTTAAAATGATCATCAGCAGGTTGAGGAGAGCTACAAAAAGCAGAGAAACATTGTTGTCACCACTCACAGAAGCAGCTGGTGAGGAAGCCAAGTGACTTATGTGCCCCCAAAATCTAATTGCCATCGTGTGCTGGATCAGGGCTCGAGCAAGCAGGTCCAGCTGGACGTGCCATGACTGCCTGTTGTCCACCCAACACAGTGACCGATGATCATGATCCCTTCACCAGTATTGGCAAAAAAGATTAGCTTCCCTCTGCTTTGGTGTGGCAAAGCAAATCCACTTTCAGCAGGGATTTAAGATGGCTGTCTGGTGTATGCCCTCCCGAAGCAGGCACACATCCCTTCTGCTTCCATGCTGCAGGAGTAAGCAGCTGGGCAGGGCAGTGGCCTCAGCTGGTTTTCACAGCCTCCCATGAAACTCTTACCCACAGCGATTATTTAGGGCTGTGCTGAATGGCAAAATTTCGGTAGTGCATGGAGATCTGAAAACTGCTCTGGGTGACCTGCTGCTAATAGCCACCTGCAATACTTCTGCTTGGCTTTCCCACAGCATTCTCCTCCAAAGAGGGAAGAGTGTCCTGGCACTGCTGATGAATTGCTTGACGCAGTGTACAATTTGAAGCACTTTTATTTATTTAGAGGCATTTCTGAGCATCTTATATAAGATTAATGGATTTATCTTTAGCTCTCCCCTTTAGTCTCAGCAACAACATGTAAACATCACTAGGGTAGAATGGCAGAGACCTCTGAGTACTTCGCATGTTCATTTTGTTGTTTTGGGGTTTTTGTTAAAGTTAGAAATGTTTGAATCAACTTTGGAATGGAATTAATCAGTTGTTTTCATAACAGATATAGTACTTTTGGTTCTAATCTTTTCTACTAGAGCAATTTTGTTCTGAGCTGATCCAAACTGAAACCACTTCTTCTTCCAGACTGGCCTCCCCAGTAAAAAATAAATCATTTGCACATCTTAAATGATGTTACCGGTATTCTACATATGGAAATATTAAGCTCCAGAGTGGTTGGCGAATTGCCCGTCAACCCCTGGAAAATATGTGGTGGAGAAAAGACATGGGTCCTTGCAAATATCTTAAAGGCAAGATCACACACTGTCTCACATCAAGTGCCAGATGAAATGGAAAGAGAGACAGGGAAATGGAGCATAAATGAGACAGAAGAAGATGAAATCAGTAATGTCCTCTTGTGCAGAAAACAAACAAACACTATAGATGAGCAAAGAAGCAGATGCTACAGAGCAGAAAATCACAGCACAGAGAATGAAAATATTCTTCCAGTCTTAGGGACTGCCATGTGGAAAATAAGCAAAGTAATAAGTGTGAAAATGGAGTAAATAGGCACTGCACAAAGGTTACATAGGGCAGCTGGGGTAAGGAGACAGTTCAGGTCACCTTCAGGCTTTGCAGGAGTGAGAAGCTGAAATGGAAATGGCAGGATGACAACAAGTGTGTTCATCATGGTCATGCCCTGAACTCAGCAAGTCCACTCAGAGGTTCAGTGTCATGCATGTGCACAAATTAAAAAATGTGTGTGTTTTGAAGCATCAGACCCTTTGTTCAGACATACTTATTCTAAAAATCATCAAACTTCATCCAGCAAAAGACCATATGAAAATCCTGCTGGGGTCCAGCAAACTTTTCCATCTCTTTTGAAGAGCACAGAGTGAATTGAAGACATCTTTCTCTTTCTTTAACATGGAAGGGAGCCCGGATGTCTCGCTGCTACATTGCAACATCTGACGAGAATGCCTGGTTGCACGCAGGGATGTGTTATCTCTGCTGGTTGGACCCCCATAGCATGAAAAGGCACGTTACAGACCAGTGGGATCAGGCTTTGCTAGTGGGGCAGTACTGTGAGTTCCCCACTTGTATTACGTGAGAGCTGAGGACATCCCTGAGATGCAACATCTTTTGTAGTCCAGAATCAATGAGATGAATTGTCCTCAAAGGAAGACTGACTTTCTTGCCACTTAGCTTGGGATGAATATGTCATTTTCATCTAGCTGAAGTTAGCTGAAATGATCACCACCTATACCGCATAGTTCCCTTGACTTACACAAAAGAAAACCCGATCAGGATAATTGTCTCCATAAGATAAATCCAGAAAGTTTGGACTCAGTAAGACCATGTGTTGTATTCACTACTGTTTTGCACAGATTCAGGTAAGACAATATTCTTTCCACTCCCCAAAAGTAAGTTCTGAGGGAGATTTCAGATATAGCAAAAAAGGTCTGGTGACATAACTGCAGGATGAGAGCTTTTCATTTATTCCTACTAGAAGAAACTTCTCACTGAAAAAAAAATAAAACAGGGAGTAACTTTTTGGACTAATTAATAACAGAGAATTTCAAGCAAAACAAGTCGATAGACCATGGATGTTGTCACCATTACAAGACAAGAGAGAGGGACAAAGCTAAATGTAGAGTAATGTGTCAGGGACAGAATAACTCCATGGAACCTGGAGGCTGAGTGGATAGCAAGAAGCTTTGCAGAAAAGGCCTTAGGGGTCCTGGTGAACAAGCTGAAAGTGGGACAGCAAGGTGCCCATGTGGCAAAGGACAACCTCATCCTGGGCTGTGTTAGCAGAAACATAACTGGCAGGTCCAGGGGAATGACCAGTACTCTTTGCTTGGCACTTGTGAGACCATATCCAGGGCATCAAGTCCTCTTTGGTGTTCCCCATCACAAGAAAGGCATTAACACAGAGGAGCCAGCCCAGTGAGTGGCACCAAACTGGTTAGGAGGCTGGAGCAGAGTCTGGAGTGGAGAGGCAGAGGGATGTGCTTGCTCAGCCTGGAGAAGAGAAGGGAATGGCTGCCTACAATTAACTAGTGGAATAGTACAGAGAAAACAGAACCAGACTCTTCCAGAGACACACACTGGAAACAAGGAGTATTTTGACTAGATATGTGGAACTGGTGAAGTACTAGCACAGGCTGCCCAGAGATGTTCTGCCACCTGCATCCTTGGAGATTTTAAAAACTTGATGGGACCCTGAGCAACCCAACCTGTATTTGCAGTGGGCTGTCCTTTGATCAGCTGTTTGACAACATGATGTCCAGAGATCCTTTCCCACCTGAATTGTTTTGACCTGTTCATTACTCTCTACAACTACCTGAAAGGAGGTTGTAGTGAGGTTAGGGTCAGTCTCTTCTCCCATGTAACAAGTGACAGAATGAGAGAAAACAGCCTCAGGTGTGCCGGGGGAGATCTAGGTTAGATATCAGGAAGAACTTCTTTACAGAGAGGGTTGTGAAGCTTTGGAACAGGCTGCCCAGGGAGTGGTGGAGTCCCCATCCCTGGAAGTGTTTAAAAGACATGTAGATGTGGTGCTGAGGGACATGGTTTAGGGACCTTGGCAGTGCAGGGCGAATGGTTGGACTCGATGGTCTTAAATGATGGTCTTCCAACCAAACGATTCTGTGATACTGTGACCTGAAATACTACATAAAACCAGATCTTGGTATACAGGAAGAAGTGCAGCAGTATAGCAGTCTCAAGAGCAATTATTGAACATTTGCATCAACAATGACCAAGTCAAAGTCATGTCTGAAAGACCTATCTGAAAAGAGTGAAGGCAGCAGACAGGCAGACATGTGGGATACACTGAGGAACCCAAGGATCAGCACAACAGACTAACACCAGAGAAAAAATACAGAGCTATACCAGTTACACTTCCAGCTTGTCAGAAGTGCAAATTTTTACGGTAGTTCAAAGCCCAGGCATCTTACCAGCTAATGAAATTGCTCTGGATTGGAAAGCAGTTCACTATGGCAGATGAGGGATGGCAAAAGAGAGCAAGACATACTTCAAAATATGCTTTGGAATAAGCACCCTTATTGATAATTACAAGCAGTAAAAATAAACTCCAGAGAGGTCAGATTGTTCAACATCTATGAGAGAAGACTTTGCATGTGGCACAAGGGTAAACATGTTCCTGAAGAGCATTGAGTGGAGCAAATAATCTGGAGCAAGTCACATGGAGCAAATAATCTGCTTGGACAAATCTGCCTTTCGTTCTCCCTATGGGATAACTGCCAGCAGAACAAACTTTCTTTGGATTTATTCAATTAACTGCTTCATGATTACTTCCCCCTACAGCAGGATCCCTGATGCTTCAGACCCTCTTTTTCACGTGCAAGCTATGGTAATTAGCTGTGCAAAAAGGTACAAAGCAGAGAGGCTAGATAGTGTCGTTTCTCTTCCCTGCCTGGATTCTGGGTCTGTTCCCAGGCTTGATGGATTCTGGTTTTGTTTATTTTGATCAGTGAAAGCCAGAGGTGCTGCACAGATTTTGGTGACTTAGGATGAGAAAGTGTCACTAGAGGTAAAGGAAATGCTGATTTACCTGGCCTTTTTAGGCCAGCTTGTGGTTTGTAGTATGGAAGTCTGTAGGTAACCTATATCAGCTTAAAATATTGTCATCCCACATGGCTTTGTTGGTCCCTTAAAAGCTGTCATTGCCCTGTGCAAGGACAGCAGAGGGGGAGATAAAACATGGTCCTCCCACCACCCCCGATGCATTTCACAAGTCTTTGTGGATATATTAAAAGAGTTTACATTAGTATGTCAGACTGAAGAGGCAGCTGAAATGCAGGCACGATCCCCTTTGCTGCTTTGGCTGTGAAAATGTGACTCCCAGCAGTGGCCATTGGAGGCACTGGGATCAGGAATGTCCTAGGGCACCACAGCATTCACCAGAGGATATTCGACAGGAGCCGGAAGCGTCAGTCCTTCAAAAAATGTTTTGTTGGTGTTCAGGGTTCGTTGGCTTGGATGAGATGTTTGTATTTTATTTTCTCTTCTTGCATTCCTACAAAATAGTCGTGATGCAATCAGGGGCTTGTCTGGCTTATTTAGTTTCCTTTCTTCTGCCATTATTCTGGCAATTTTTTTTTTCTTAGACCTCCTTACCCCTGGTGAATCAAGCAGTATCCCATATAAATACTTACCTCAAGACATATACCAGGTTTAGACCTCTCACTAGCTGTACTTTTGGGACTGGGTGAAAAGACGTGTTTTGCACAGCCACATGCCAGCCTTGGCAGAATGCAAACTCAAAGGAGGCAGCAATGCAGCAGGAGCATGTTCCTTGCAAATAGGGGTGTGTTTTCTTGCAGACAATTCATGGCAGTGCCCAGGCCGAGGTTTAAAGTGCAGCAGGAAAACAGACAGAAATGCTTGCAGTAATTCACCATCACTTCATCTGGTTTCCCCCATACATCCAGACTGGAATCTTTTCTCTAATTACAATTCTTGCCTGGAATCACAAGGGTCTAAATAATACAGGAAATAACAAAGCTTTCAAAATAAAGCAAAACTTTTACTGTGTTTCTTCTGACAAAGAAAATATTTTTAAGAAGAGACTAGAAAATGTTAAGGTCATGCAAGGTTGCACACACATAACCACTGGTTTGTAAATAACTGATTATAAAGACTGAATTTTCTTCCAGGCGGTTGGTAAAAGATGAAGGCACAATCAGAAAACAGATCTGAAGCCAGCTTAATCTCCAGGAGCTTCACAAGGCAACTGGAGATAATTTAGTGTTGCAGATAAACACAAGCTTACTGGTGAGGTATCTCTTAATAATTTTTAAGCTTTTAATGATTTTTTAATAATAAGCCAGTGATTAGAAAACAACATCCCTGCTCACAGATAAATCCAGGCTGTGTCTGGGTATTTTGCTTATTTGCTGCTATAACTAAGGCAACTTTAATTTGCCGGAGGCCAATCAACAGCCTATAGCAAGAGAACTCAGTTTGATGAAGCAGATGTTGGGGAAGGGAAAATACTTTCTTTACTTGCTCATAGGGAAAATTAACTGATGCCAAAAGCAGCTTTTCAGCATTTTTTTGTAGTAGTAACTTCTGTTTCCTGACTTTTACAACGTAGAAGAAACTTGCAGATCAAGTAGCTTCTGAGTTGTCTTTCATGAAAAAGGACCCTGGTGCTCTCTACAGGCAAGTCACGCAGTGGGTTGCAGACAGCTCCAGTCCTGTCTGACCCGTAATTATAGCTCAGGCACTCCAGTAAGTGCCACCTGGTGTTTGCAAATAGCCGACTGTTGAAAGATGAGCAAGAACCTAATCCATCCCTCTGCAGTCAAGGAGTCCCACAGCCTAAGTAAGTCCAGTTTTGCAGATAATGTGTTTCCATGATGGGGAACACTCTACCTCTTGGTGGGTATCACTAGACTTCCCCAAGAGCCATCCAGTGAGCACCTGTTCCTGAGTTCATGGGAAAATAAGGCTGAGTCCCCTGGAGAGCACTCAGTGATGACAGACCCAATGCTCTGAGCCCAGGCTACAGTCAAAGGTAACAGAGATTGTTGTGCCTGCCTCTGTGCCCCAAAATGCTTTCCCCTCGCCATGTACAAACACACTCTTGGAGTCTACTAACAGCACCAGCAGGCTGCCTGTCCCCAGCCCTGCTCACCCCAGGAGCTGGGGTGTGAGAAAGGACGGAGCTGACGTGCAGCAGATCCTAGATATGAGCCAGGCTGTCTAACGGATAAATAGCTGCATTAGACGGGTGCTGTGCCTGAACTAATAAGCCCCACAGGAGACAGGAACTGTTCACTGCAGCATCTTGCCAAGGCGTTGTGGTTTATCTGCCTCCAAACCTGACAGGCACATCCACATGCTGCAGTGGTCCATTGTGCTGCTGGCGCCATGGGCAGGGATCAGCTAGGTAGGAGGCCAAATAGTCCCCTGCTGTTGGTTAAGCTGCTGTATGTGTGTGAGGGACTCATCAGCAAAACTGGTCCTGTTGCCATAAATACTGTGAAATCACCAATCCTTTTGGTGTCAGTAAGGCTTTGGGGATATGCTCTTTTGATCTCACAGTTGGGTTGTAAATATGTAAGACCCAAATCAAGCCTGCTGAAGCTTAATTGTAGCCACCTAAGTTTATAATTTTTTTGCCTTAAACCCTTAATGATGATTATACTGTAAGTAGAAAATGTAAAACATTTTAGGAGCATTAAGTAATACTTAGAGGGCTCATCAATCCACAGTTAATATGCAGACACCGCTGAGAGGGAAAGAAGCAATCATGCCACCTCAGCGTTACACAGCATGCCAACCCCGCCTGCCTTCAGGAGGGAAGCGGAGGATGCCTGCTTCACCTGGGACTGCAGGAGGAGGTGGAGGTGGGCGGAAAATTATGGTCTGAGGTAGACACCATGAGGCATGCACAGCACCTAACCTCGCTGGCTTTGGGGTTTTGGGGCAGATTTGTACCAACACCATCACTTTTTCCTTAACAAAGATGGCAAACTTGGCACCTTTTTCTTCCAACTTCCAACCAGAGTAAAATTCATCCACCTAGGTCAAGGTTGGAGGCAGTGCTTTGGAAAAGTGTGTGTCATTGCGGTAATCTCTGTGCTTTTCCCTGGCAAAGGCAAAACCCTTGGGAGGTCAATCATAAATCATCTAGGCTCCACTATGCCAGTGACCCAATTAAAAAGAAATGTGTGGGAGTATTCACCAGCCTTATCATCACTGATAAACAAAAATACTCTTCATCACTTTGGATTTTCTTGGTGGTTCCCTGTGGGCAGTAGAGATTAGACTGTGCCTCATTCATTTCCAAGAATAATGACTTCCCAGTGCTGAAGCAGAGTCAGAAATTGCGGTGTCTGCAGTACAGCCATTCAGTCTTGGGCTTTAATTCCAGGGAGGGAAAATTCCAGTCTTGTGGAAAATGTCCTAATTCCATGCAGAAAATACAAAAAACTTGTCAGCTCAGTGATCTTCAGGAGATTTTTAACTAGCAGAAAATTCAAGGGGTTATCGTGTACTGCCTTAGGACAGGGTTAAAGGAGATTGGAGGGGCATGTCAGGCAGAAGTGTATGTACTACATGGTCAACGGCAAGGACTTCCTTTGTCCTACCAAGGTATTTAATTTTCCAGATACCTGTCATGATAGGAAATGAGCACTGAGGATGCCACCGTTCCAAATGATTTTTTTTTCCATGTATTATCTTCACATTCTGTGTGTGAGATAAGGCTAAGACCACTCATGAGCTGATCAGGCTATATGACCAGCTGAATTACAGCTTGGATGCAGTACAGTGTCACGGCCAAATCTTCAAAAGCATGCAAATCCCATCAACCTTGGGTGGCTGTTCTAGTTGCGAAGCAAAGAGAGGAGCAAGAGCAGGAAACCTGCTTTTCTGGTGGACCTGCCTCTCAAACACAGTCCCAAAACTGAAGAAGGAAAGAAACACATGCACTCAAAGGGTTAAATCCTTCTCTGGACATGAGCAGCAGGGGTGCAGCTCACGTGTGTGCTACCCCAGTGGGAAGTGTCCTGTAGAGTATGTATGTGCAGCATTGACAGCCACCCCAAACTTCACGGCCAGGGTACAGGGGATGTGGACAAATCATCCCTGGAATAAAACAGCTTGCTGCAAATCAGTCTCGTCCTTCCTGCTCTGCGCTGCCCTCATCACTAATGTGGATGTATCCTCTGTGCCTCCTCTAATCCAGAAACTATGCCTGGGGAAGCAATAAATGCCATACCATGATGTGATGATCCTGACTTTCCAGAATTTTTAGGTAAGCATAATCCACTGGTGTTATTTAATTACCATAAAGCAGCTGCCTTATAGCATCCAAAATACATCTATTTGCCTTAATTTTACGGTATGGTAATTAACTACCGACAACTTATTTAAAACATATTTACAGAGGGAAATGTCAGAGATGCATCATTTTTTCATACCCAGTAAATGCACTCGCAATAACCAATTTGGTATTTAATTAGCTTGCTTATGAACTCACCTCTGAGAAAAATCATTTCAGAGAACGTGTTAGCTATGATGCTTAAGCAGGTTCTCACAGAGAGGATGCACCAGCTGCAGGTCAGCAAAAATTTTTTGCTTTATTATGTTGGGGTGCTTTGTACTGTTCATACAGGCTTAATATAGTTATGTCCTTCACATCATATCATTTTAAAGTCAAACTATTAACCACACAGAAAATCAATACGCAATGGAACAATGTTATTAAGCAAACCATAAATCAACTCTTCCTTAACGATGGCCGGTACCAAAGACTTTCATAAAGCTCCTGACCTGTCATGGTCAAAGAAGAGGAGGCTGTTACCATGAATGACATATTTCTGTGCATCAGACCTCAGTTAAGCAATATAAACATATTAATTGGGAAAGGAATTTGTGTCTGTTAGGACCTAGCAACAGTGAGGTCCTTCAAGGGTTCCTTCTGCTGTAGCTTCCTGGACAAGATGGGGATTGTACAAGTTAAATGGCTTTTCCATTTCTGCATCTGCTTAGGGATATAATTCTCCTGGGAAGTAGAGCGCTGGTCCCTGGAATGAAAGTTCCTGGGACTGCTGAGCTGCCTCTTAGCTGCCGACCTCAGAACTGCAGGACATCACACTTGTGTTTTCTTTGGCCTAAATGAAATGAGAGTCACAAGGCTGAGGATTTTCCATTGCTTGTCACTGACTTTGTGTACTCACAGCATGTTCATCCATCTCTGAGGACAAGCATCAGGAGGGAGTCTGTGAAAATGATGGCAGAGGCAGGCAAGGGGAGGGATCCCATTTTAAAACCTCATTGACACAGCAAAGGGTGAAGATTTGCTGAGGGTACAGTGATATTTTCTCACCTCCCAGACATAAATTCATTTAAAGCTAGAAGAGTTTCTCACGATAACCTAACAAGACCAGCTTCACAAATCCATAGCCAAGATCATTTCTCAGAAGCTTAAGGCCTTAACTTCCAGCTTCCTGACATCTTTTAGAAAGACCTCTAGTTTGGACACAATGACTTCCATCTACAGAGATCATGCAAAATATGATATTTTCAGAAATTGCTCTGTCAGCAGATAGAAGTCCACATTTCATTACCTTGACAGGCTTTGGAGAAGTTGGGAAGATGTTATTCAGTCTTTTCTTTTTCTTGAATTTAACAAAACAGCAGCAACTTGAGATCCCACACAAAAGCCTGGAAATTAAGTATCCCCTCTCTCCTGCATGGGAGAACTTTGATGTACCTACAGAACCACTGCATCTGTTTTTCGAAAAACAGAGTAACTTTGATGGGGGTTGGAGGGGAGGCAAAGAAATAACCCCAGAAAAATCAATGACACCTGATTGACAGAAGTTTGTATTAATTTGCTGAAACTCCCCTTCCTCAGATTAGTTTTGCAGTAGCCTTACATTCCCTTGGCGCTCATCAGTCTGTTCTCTCCACAGCAGCTTCTTCTTGTGCTCCTCTCTCCACCAGCTTTTGCAGGTGCGGTTACAGCTCATCTCAACTGCTGGATCAGCACTTTTTGCCCTCTGAGGCTTTGTGAAAGTCACCCCAGCTTGCAAAACCACTGACTGATGTTCCAGCACTCTGCAAAAGCCAGTGATGTCTGCACACACCTACAGCAGAGTCCCCTCTCTCTCCAGTGCTTTCCCACAGTAGCTGCAGCATCCTTGCCCTGCCCCATTTTGCCAGATTGCTCCTTTACTTTTCTCCCGGTCAATTCTGACCCACCCAGCTGGTTTCCCCATCCAGGAGCAGGCAGAGAGCACTCTCCCTGCAAAGCAGGCGCTCCTACAGGCTCACGAAGCAGGCCTGGCCATCCCACATTGAGGAGATCAGCTGTGGGCTTTCTGTTCCCTCAGCCTTGGGGGTACTAGCCTGGCAGTCTTGCAGTGCCTTAATGCCTCACTTCTGTTCTAATTAAATATCGAAACTGCTATTTCAGGGTACTGGATCTTGTACTTTTTTATTTTTTCTGCAGTAGAGAGTCCATGGCTCATTGGTCTGGAAAATATCATGCTTGTCTTTGGCAAATAGCCAGGCTTTCGTAAAATGTTCCTCAAGTAGAAACTCCCAGCCTGCTTATAAGTACTGTCATCTGTGTTTTAGAGCTGGAAAAACCAAGGCCTTTCTGAGGTTAAAGCAAGGTCTGTGACGCAGAAAGGAGAAAGCCCCAGTCTCCTCTCTTTTCATTAAGAAAGCTTTCTCAGTAATTCTGTGAAATGAGAGATGAAACTTCTTCTGAAGTCAGGGAAAGTCTCAGGGGCTCAACACTCCCATCAGCAGAAAGAACGGTGTTTTTTTGAAGTGATCAAAATACATTTGATTTTGAAGTTACAGAAAGCCATAGATTATGCTGTTTTCAGAGATCATCTGTCCAGGCACCTGTCACATGCAACAAACAGAAATAGAGCACTAAAAGGAAACTAAACATAAACTGATAGCATTTATAATCCAGAGAATTTGATCATTGAAGGACAGACACTATATCCTATCTCACCTCAAAGTACATGAACCAGGAGCTTTGTGAAGACATTTCAGCTCCTGACAAGACTGTTGTGACACTCTCAACTATCTAGAATATAAATTGAGGAAGCTGCTTTCAGGTCAGTGTTGCATCATCTCAAGATTACATTAAACTTCTTATCCAAATTGTAGGAAAAATTAAGACACTGTTGAGTCTCCAGGGGGAAAAGTGCAAATTTCATGCAAGATGCCTTCTGTTTGTCCCCAAGGGCAGTGCCTGGGCATCACTTGAGAGATGTCGCCTTCCAGATATGCCTTTGCTGGTGACAGTCATGATGGGGATACCTACAGCAAATGCCTTCTGCTGATTATTTGAGAGGAAGAGGGAAGTTTTAATTGATTTAAATCTATGGCAAAATTTACTTAGGAGTAAATTGTAGCAAAGTTTTATGTCCATATTTCACAACAGGGCATGCATTGCACTCATTTCCTTGGGTTTTTATCCACCTTTGAACCAGAACTGGGGAACAAAGAGTGGTTTCAATGCCAAAAAGGGGGACTAGATTTTGGTTCCTTCCTTTCGGATAGGTATGGTCATCTCTCCCCACTGGTTAGGCGATGACCCTGGGGTGGGAGATGCGCACGATGGCACTCTGGTGGCAGCAGCTCTGAAGCTCAGCCTTGCTCTTTAGCCATTCTGCAAATGGAGCTCCTTGGAGAGCAGTCCCATGAGTGGCCGAATCTGCATTTTCCTGATCACTCAGACACACTGTGAAACTGATGATAGTGCAAGGTTTGTGCTTTTCTCCTGTCCTTTTCTTCCCCTTAATAAAGCAAAGCAGTCCACTGTTAATGGACATGTGTTAAACTGCTTGGCACAGCATGTTCAGCACTGAGAGAAGGTAATAATAATTTCAGGGCCACTGCTAAGAAAACATGTTGAAGGGTCTTGAGGCAGAGTGAAAATCTAGTACTAGGGGATTAATTATCTGGAATTTAATGAGGCTGAAAGCCAGGTAGCAATTTAATGTCTGTAGATGGAGAGGATAGTTTCATAATAGACTTCAGTGGTGAGGGTGACTTAAGAAGTTTCTGCTTTCTCATCTGTCTGTGACCAATATTACCATTTTTGGGGCTGTGTTGTGAACCAGATTGCTGATCAGCATTGCAAACTCTTTTGGGGGATTATATTTGAGCTCTGACATTTGAAATCTAGGCTCAGGTTTCTGCCAAACTGAAGCAAGGAAGAAGACGTACGTGTGTGAGTGCATGCATGTGTTCATTGATATACAGCAACATAAATGCATTACAGAAGTGATGCTTCCACAGAGAAAGTACAGTATTAAAGTCCAAGATTGGCAGGTTATGTCTATACTGCTAAATGAAGGAGGGATGGGAAAAAATTTCTTGCCTGAACCTGAATGATGGTGTTGTCTTCAACTGATTAGTGCTAGCTCACACTATAGCAGTTTCACCTTGGAGAGATGTAGCTGGAGAGGTGCAAACCCAGAGAGCGAGATGATAATTCGGGTTTATGGATTATCAGAAGCCCGATGCCTGGGTTCACTACCTGATCTTCTTTGACTGGAGACAGCCATACATCCTTCTGCACTGAACATACGCAGCTCCAGATAATGGCTTTGTGTTTTGGGCTCATCTGCCTGATGTAATCAAATTCAGAATATTTTGGTTTGGTTTTTTACCTTCTTAGTTTTATTTATATACATAAATATTTTCATAAAAGAAGAGCCTTCTTCATGGTAATTTATACTTCAAGCAAGTCAACAGGAAGTCTTTGCTTTTTCCTGATTTATGTTAAGAAATATACTAATAGTTCAAATTTAATGCTTTTAAGAAAAACAGGTTGCACGGTAAAACTCCTGACTATTGTATCATCTACCATAGAGGTGTCTACTTTGCATTAGCCAAAATCCAGCCCAATCCCCTCTTTCATCCAGTCCAATTTTTCTTCAGAGTTCATGTTTCTCTCTCAGTACAATAACCATATCACTTCAGTTACTGTTGTCATAGCAAGATCAGACACGCTTCCTGGTTTCTCCATACATTATGTGATCTCTGGTTATGTAAAATATTACAATAAATTACAACATCAAACAGGATGCAGACAACACTATTAAAACACTATGGCATGACACATACAATATGAAATTATAGGCAGACTTCCTGCATAGGTATATGTGTATATATTAGTTTCCACATGGGGACTGGGAAAAAAATTGAAGAATTTGAGATTATTTAATTTTTTAGATTAGGAATCAGAATATAACCACTCTGGCCTTGAGCAGAGCCTTTTCTTGCCCCTTGCAAAAAAATTGATGATTTTCTTACAGCCATGAACCAGCTCTCCATCATGAATTTTGATTTTTAAAGCTGTAATGATATCAGCTATATCTCAGCTTTCCTTAACTCTCCACAGGCTTTATATCAATGCAGATGTTCATGAAGAAGAGATAGTGGTTTAAAAGCTCTAATTTTGTTACCCTCTCTGCCATCTAAGCTGATCCTAATGTGATTAGCAAAGTCCTTTCTTACTCAGGCAGGGTCAATTTGTCTCAGAGGTGGTTTGGAAAGGAGACATTGAGGGTGCCAGTGCTGGTTCCATGCACAGAAATGTTATTGTGGCAGCTAGGACACTTGTTAACACAGTGTCCTTCATCACACCCAAAGGCAGGGGAGAGAGACTGTAGTCATTTCTTCTATTTGCATTTATCTGGAAGCAATGGGCTGCCACGTTTCCACAAGTGCACTTTATACAAAAAGAGGCTCCCCTACCTGGTTGCTGTGGTTGTACCAGATCAGGTGGGGTTTGCCACCTCTGATTTATCACACAGCTTCACCTCAGTGCGGTGGAAGACCACAAAAAAGCCAGTGCACTGGGGAGCAAGATACCAAAGTGTTGACACAACAGCACTTCACTGCCCGACCTCCTAAGCATTTCATGTCATACATAACCAGAAAAGATGTTAATGCAATCATAAGGAAATTGAGCTTAAGGTTAGAAAATACGAGGATGTTCCAAACCATTAGGAGCTCTTGTGAAATAATAATAGTAACTGAGACAGGGAGGAAGCCCTAAAGACACGTTGCTGCAGCACTGGCCAGAGGGCCAAGATTTGGCTGTCAGCACGGGGAACATCACAGTCAGCAAGCTCCAGACTGGAGGGTTTGAGTGGGCTGTAGGGGTCATGTTGGTTTCAGAGCTATGTGCCACCAGAGTAGGACAAGAGCAGCAGGGAAGGAAGGGCAGAGCTGTAGGATGAAGCCCATCAGAGGAGAGACACATGGTGTAAGTGATGCTGAATGTGTGTATGGTATGAAATGTGCACTGTGTTTTGGGACAGACTCACACCGAGGAATTGTATGGAAATGTTAAAGAGAAGATCATTTCACTGCTCTTTCACATTCACCTACAGCAGGCCTGGGTGGAAAGAAACACCACTGAGCTTTCTTTCGTGTGGGCTCTCTCATCATTAGGCCATGGGGCCCAAATTACCACCTCCCTCTGCAGTGGTTCACCATCAGAGGTCACGAACAAACTAATTTTAATATGATGGTGTTACCCTATTCCTACAGCAGCTGCTCAGCCTCTGCCTTTGCCACCAATCTGAAACATGAGCAGGCTATCACCATGCATGCTAACCTTCTGCATGGGTTGAAGACCATGAGACCATTCTTCACCACCAGCTCAGCCCATTTCCTTTGGGGACACCTCTGCAAAGCTAGCATGCCAGTCTTGCACTCATGTCAGTGTGCTGCTCTGACCTCTCATTTCCTATGCACTTATTTTCTGATGCAAATCACAAATTTACCCTGGCAGTTCCAGCTGTTGGTGTTCTGCGGTGCTTGCAGTCCCCATGGTTCCTCCACTGCAGACAACTGGTGTGTGGTGTGCATCAGCTCTCCAAACCACCTGGATGAATGTTTCTTACGATCTTTTCCCTATAGGTGTTTCTAGTGGAGGTCTGGGGGGTTTAATTAAGGCTGACTGCACACTACGTTTCCTCTGCATTGTCGTGGTGGATGCCACGGACTGGTTAATTTCTCTTTTGTCCCTTCTACCTTATCTCAGCATTTTATTTCAAGGTCTTTCTCCACTAATGGATTAAGTGCGGAGATGGCTGTGGACTGTCTTTTCCATAAATGGCACAAACACAAATTTATTTCCAAATGTGTCATTCTCAGTATTTCAGAATTTTTAATTTCCTACCTTTTCGGTCTTAGCTTTGGGTCATGTTTCAGCTTCATTTGCCAAACTACTCTTTCATTAAGTGTGTGTATCCCCATGGCTGGCATTGTTTAGGATTTTCAGAATTACAATAACAATATTGCTGAGACCCTGTACAAAGTGGGAAGTTTTTTTTCATATCTGATGCCACCACATTTTATAAAATGGTTAGTTTCAGGCTGAGGCTCCTTGCCTGTTCTGTGGCACCAAAACTCTGGAACTGCCCTTCTTATTTCCTTCATGTTTTACCAATGCTACCAGGGGACTACAGAGTCTGTTTTATTTCATGTGAGCGTCCATGTGCTGAGGATGCATGAAATCCCACTCTGTCATTGATGAAGATGTTAAACAGCACTGGTTCAAATACGTACCCCCCTGAGAGATGCTACTAGTCACCAGTCTTCATCTGGCCATCACACCACTGACCACTACCCTCTGGATACAACGATGCAAGCAATTCCTTATCCACCAAACAGTCCACCCATCAAATCCGTATCTCTCCAAGTTAAACAGAAGGCTGTTGTGGGGGACCATGTCAAAGGCTTTGCAGAATTCCACATAGATGATGTCCATATCTCTTCCCCTGTTCCTGATGTAATCACTGCTCATAAAAGGCTTGCATAGTGCTCTTTTCCAGTGCCAAATACAAAAGATGCCATTTTACCCAGTGGAGGAAAATACGCGCGCTTAGAGTAGACACAATAGCAGGTCAGGAGGTGAGCCCAGAGGACTGTGCTATTTATTTTGACTGTTGAGAGAGACTATATTGTCTAGATCATATGCAGATGCCTGTGAACCTCTAATGTTAGGTAAGATGAATCACACCTTTTTTTTGGTTTTGAAACCTTTCAGTGATCTCAAAACTTTGAAACACAAAGCATAAAACTTTAACCAGCACTCTATGATCTCTTTTTGAGATCATAGATACTCTAGCCCAGCAGACTCACACCTTCCACTGCCTAAATGATCTGCATCTTCAAAGGTATTTTGTTCTGTGACTCTTAAAAAGAGTCAACCCTGTGACATAATACATACATAACTTTTCACTTGTGTACAAGTTGAAATACAATTCTGGCTGTGTTTTCTGTCCCTAAGCCTTTGTGGTAACCCTCAAGACCAACAAATCAGAATGGAAGAGTTACATTTTCATTAGATGGAGAGAATATGAAGATTAAAAGGAGAAACAAGAACAAAGAAACCAGATTTTCTTTTATTGGTCACGCTGGCTTTCTATGCCGGAGAGAGGAAACTGTAACCTTCTTTTTCTAGGTCACTTTGTTCAGGCACCTTTTGCTATGCACAAAGAGATTCTGTAATCAGGATATACACAACTTTGAAGCATAAAATAGTTATTTATTAGTTGACATAGACAAGATATAGCTGGAATTTAATATGCTACCAGGCTAAGCATTAGTATGCTCAGTGTCCCCAAAGACACACTTGAATAGTCCCTGCTGGCCAGGCAGTCAACCACCAGGTGGGGAAGGGTTGCTTTCTCCCACACTTATGACAGGTCCTCAGTGCTGCAGTTTCCAGTTTCCAACTTCCTGTGTTGCCATCTAGGATTTTATATATTCCCATGGTGATGTTTTTCTACCTTAAGTGGTTCCCTATCCCCATTTCAGCAATCCTGCCTCTGTTTGCCTTTTCATCTTTCTCATCTCATGACTCACTGCTCTACAGACTTTCTCCCAACTTTTCCTCAGCAGTCTGAGCCAAGTCAGCGTAGCTGGGATGAGCCAGTGCCAGGTGCTGGATTCCTGTATCACAGAGAGCTACATTTCTAGGAAGTGGGGAGATTGCAAGCGTGTCAGGGTGTGATTTATGGATGCACAGATCTGCAAGCCATTTTGTGCCAGGCACCAAGATTAGCAGTGCTGGTGAGGATGCATATTACCACTGATAGGTGCTGGCACCATGCCACAAATATCACGTGCCTCACATTTAGCGAAACCCCGTTGCAAGCATTTCAGACTGAGCTCATAATCTCAGTTTCATTCTTCCCACCCTCCTCTGCAGTGACAGCCACCACTGACTGGGATCAGCTCCCACTGACAGAGCAGAGAACTCCAGTACCTGCCCCTTCCCTTTGAACGCATTTCCCCAGTATCTTCATTTTTCTCAGCTAGCTGTATGACACCCATTTGGTGCAAGCTCAAGTGCAGTGTCACAGAGCAGAGTTATTCTTCTGCAGTCAATAGACTGAGTTACTCAAAGTTTTCAGTAGTCCCCCAGTACACAGAGCATGAATAAGTTCCCATGACAGATGGTGCCTTAGCCAGTGTAGGGGCAAATTGTTGTATTTCTTTACCTGTCCATGAACATGACCTGTTGGGGACTCAGGGAAAGATCCAGCTCCTAAAATACAATTAGATGCTATTTGTTTTCTAACTCCAAAAGACTCACCTGATTACTTAGGCGCTGTACACCAAAGTTGTCGCTGAAAAAGTGCTAATGTGCCTAGTGTGCCTCCTTGCCCCCAGGTGCTGACATCTTAGGACCATCTTACCATCGTACTCAGCTCAGCATCTCCCACTTTCACCTCTCTGGTTGCAAAATCAGGCAGTACCATGCTCCCTGAGTTTAATTTGTGAGTGTACCCAACACAGAATGAAAGCCCAGAGAGTAGGAGAAGACATGACTCCTTGGCAGCATTTTCAGTCTACGTTTCATCCCCTGTTTCTCTCCCATAGTGTGGGAGCTGCATCACATACTTCCCCCCACAGGGGTGCCCTAACGATGGAAGGAATCTGGGCAGGGACCCCTCTCTACTCTTTCTGTTGAAGCAAGGTCATCAAAAAACAAAAGCATCTTGGGCTAGAAGAAGAATGACTTCATACCTATGTCTCTTGTGGAAACAGAAAACTGTAGCCTGGTTTCTTTTAGCTACTGTCTCCTGTAAAACACAATCCACAGAAACTAGGACTAGATCCTAAATTTGTCTTTCCTCATGTCAGCATGCAAACTGTAAAAGCCTTTGGTGTTCTCATGTCCTCCTGCTCCTATCAGTGCAGCTCCATAGTGGAGATGCAACAGCTGCAGTGGAGCTGTGCTGTCTTTGTTCAGCTAAAAATTTGGGTTTATAGCAGTTCACCCTTTCTGTATGTTCTTTTTCCAAGGTACCTGTTATGCTCAAGGCTGAAGAAATAACAATAGCATAAATAATGAGGGTGGCACAATGGTAAAGCAGCCAAGTGACAAATGCACCACTCCATCACAAATGAGACCTGTTCCAGCCACTCATCATCTGCTCGTCTCCCTGGAGTCATAGCTCCTCTGCCAGTGATGTCTAGGAAAGCTTGAGGTGCCTCCGCTGAAACATGTTTTCCCTTGCACACAGCTGAGCATGTTCAACTGAATGTGACTCTTTGCCAGGTGTCTGTAGTTGTGGTGATGGGATTCGGGTGTATAATGAGAAGCCAGAGTTACTTGAGATCCCCTTGTTCCAGAGTGCCAGTATCAGGAAATAAATGACATAAAAGGAAAGTAATGCACCCCTATACCCATACCATACACTTAAAATTAATTCCCTGTAACTGAAACTGATTGTTCACATAAATCTCACTCTGCTTTTAAGCTAGGACATAACCTCAGCTTAATTGATATTTGTGCTTGAAGAGAAAGAAATCAATTTGGCATGTCTAAAGTGCCTTTAGGTTTTTCACAGAGAAAGACTTTCCCTGGTAAATGAGTTCGTCTTTCTATATGCTCAGGAATACATATGCCTTTAGTAGTTACACACATAGACGTAGCTCTTGCTTGGAAACAAAAACACCTTCTGGATACACCGTTACCATGGGCTCCTTGGCTTTTAAATGTCTGGACACATGAGAACTTGCACAGATAGTTCCCATTTTTTCCCTTGCTGTCTCATTATTCCAGGCTAATATGCCCATTTGTGATTATTTATCAGTGTGCACACAATCAAGCCCTATGGAGGTACCTACTGAAATATGAGTATGTCACTTCCATTCCTGTTTTTATTATTCTTTAACCACCACCAGTAACATTCTCAGATTCAGGTGCAAGTGCACAAATTAGGTGGGAAAGTTCATTTTACCACCAAACCTGCAGTGTGGGCATATCAGCATGGAAAAAACATGTGTGAGAAAGCTCAGCCCCATTTCTGGCTGACTGGAGTTTGAATGTGTAGCCACATACCCTCATGGGCACACCTTCCCTTAAAGCTCTGAACCAAGCAGGTGGGAGAGTGAGCAGTCTGTGCAATATTTTGAAATGAGCTTGTACAGCAGATTCACCGCACGCTTATCATGCCTTGTAACAAGCACTGCCTCCATGTCCTACAGTTTATGTGCTAATAGAGCAACCACACTCATTTCAAGGACAGTTTGCAGAGCAGCGTGACTCTTCAGCTGACAGGGAATGTAAAGCCTGAATGCCCTCTTCTAGCTGTAGAAAAGGTGTGGTGTGGATGAGGAGTTGAAATCCATCCAAAAGAGCTGCTGAAACAATGTGCTTGAAGAAAGAGATATTTTTTACATAGCGCCTTATGAAAATAAACACATACCTGACATACAACTGCATCTTGACATAAGACGCCAAAGAAATATCCTTCCAAGAGAAAGTGCTTATTACTTGCCCTTCCAAATGATCGAGTGCTTAGGAAATGCACCAAAAGATGTCCCTGAAGGCTGACAGTCTCTGTGCAACCATTAACCTTCAAGGGCTTGGGAAGCAGCACATGAAATCCCCTGATTTGAATTTCTGCCTCTTACCTGCACAAGCTGAGCCACCTCTGGGTGTGGGAAATTCGGGTATGGCTGTATCCACCAAGCCACAGCACCAACCTGCAATCATCCGTGCTGTGTCATGGCCCGCACTCTCCCTGAATTCGCCTTGTGCCAGCAAGAGCTCTCCTTGTCAGGCTCAAAGATGCCAGGAGCTGTTGGGAACAGCAGCCAGGTGCAAAGTAGGCGAGCTGAACCACATGGACACAAGCTGTGCCGTTCGTTCTTAGGACCAGGGAATGACTCCTGGCCTGTTTTATTGACCTGTATAAAGGTAGCCTAGGTGATAAATTAGAGAAGAATTCTGGGTATGAGGTCTAGACCTTGATCACCTGCACCACTTTCTCCTTGGCATGAGTTCAGGCTGTCCTGTCTCCCCTCAGTGAAGGTATGTGTGTAAGCTACGCTGTGTCACCTGAGCTTGGGACTAGAGATCTGTCCCTAGACCTCCTTTATTTGGCAGTTTAGGCTTGACACATAAGACCTGCCTATCATTGATCTCTAAAGGCTGCAAGCCATGGTAAAAACAGGGATGTTTGCTTTGTCACGTGGAGTCTTTTACATGAGAGACTGAGTGGTAAGGAATTTATCAGCTAGACAATTGATGTCAAGGAACATCTTCATACAACAAAGAGAGGGCCTGGAGGTACTCCAGCTAGCTATCTGAGGTCCTGAAAGCAGTCTGAGTTTAGAGTGGGATGTTGATGGTCCTGTCTCATGGCTCAGTTGGGGCAGAGTTCAAGGGAAGAGCAGAGATCTTATTACCAGAGCCTAAATTCATAAAAACGTTAATCTGAAGTAGGACATGGAAACAATAAGGGGACCGTGTTTGAGGCAACATGGGTACAAGCCAACACAGGACCAGGCAGATGGATCGGGAAGAGACAGAATCAAAATGCTTGAAGGTGACCAGGAAGCTCAGGAGTGAAGGCAGGAGGAGAGTGGAACTTGTCTCCCCTGAATGTAGGAGTTGATACCCATGTGTCTACATCTGTCTACGTGTGACCTCATCTCAGTCATCCTCAACTCCCCTTACATGCAAATGGTTTAACTTAATCCTGATGTTATTTCATACATAGTCTTTTCTAATTTTTCAGCCTGTGTTCTTTTAACTGCATTCACCTGTGTAAGGTCAGTAGCAAGGAACCCCAGCTAAAGGGCGTTTGCAAGCCAGTTCAGGTTGATACGGCTGGTGCTGATGGTTGTTTTCACAGCTGACTGTTAAGAAAGAGTTGTAGTTTACCGTGATCCTTATCTCAGTGAAAGTTTGCAGCTTAAAAATCTTTTTTATGTCTTTTTCTCATACTGAAGCACTCACTTTCCTCTCATCTGCCAGTGCGACCCCTTGCTGTGATTGTCTCCCCCTTCCTGTTCTCTTACTCTTCCTTTTACTTCACTCCCTGAGTTGCATGGCTTGAAAAATAGTAGTCAGCCATCACTGTCACTAGGGCTTAGCACCTTTTTAAGTACAAAAGGAAATAAAATATTAAGCAATAATAAGTGAAAATGAAACACTGAGCAATATGACAGATCACCACAATGTAAATGTGAAGCAGATCTTGCCATACAGCTTCACACCACAACCTTACAAAGCTTCTTCTTTGTGCTTCCCTGATCACATAAAAACAGGGCACTCAGCTCTGCTCCTCTCCTGTAGTGGAGTGATTCGGCTCTGATTCCCTTCTATCCAGTGCTAAGCAAAAACCCCAGTGTGGAAAGGAAAGGTATAACCCAACTCCACAAAGTAAGGGCAGGATACTGCTCTGAGTACTTCCTCTGCCTGTGAATGCACCAAAGAGACTTCTATGAACCAAGGACAGTGGGTCAGTTTTCCATATTATGTTACACCAGAAAAAGGAGCAACTAGTCAACTAATGACTAGCTAGTAGTTTAGGTGGCAGTCAAATCCTAGCATTTTCTTTCCTTCAACGCATGAGACAATGCCAGGGCCCTGTGTCGCATGATGGGATGTCGCCTGGTGAGTCAGGGTAGGTTGCAGGGAGAAGCAATGCTGCTAGATCAGAGATGGCTGGCAGATTCGAGGGCCCAGGGTGCAGATGGAGCACAGGCTCAGACCAGGACATGTGGTGTGATGCTGAGCTACACAGGCTTGACACACAGCCCCCACAGTCTAGGGGCAGGAGGGTCTGAGCAGAAGCCGAATACAGATGTTTTGAGCTTGAGACTCTGCAGGTCTGCTAGGGTCTAACTTTGCCTTCACTCAGTTCACAGTCAGGTTATCCATGAAATTCTTCAGTATTTCCTCTAAAACTTGAAAGCTTTTTGTTTCCCAGCACTGAAGGTGCTTTCAGAGGAGACCAGGTTCACTACCCGGCAGCAGGGACTGGTCTGCAATCAGCATCAGGCTAATCACCCAGGAGTCATGACAGCTGCTTTGCGGAGAAAGCTGTCCTATTCACTCAACCCCTTTTGTTTCAAAACCTCTTTGGTGGGCAATTTAGCTGCAGGCAGAGATGGAAGGAAAAGGGCCGAGCAAATGCATGGCTAACTGCTGCTTGGTCTGTATGAAGTCCAACAGGCAGCAGATAGATTGCACTTCCAGGTAGCAATGGGAGGAAGCCAGTGCAAACAGGAAGTCCTGCTGGGCTCCACAATTCAGGCCCACAGCTCGAGATCATGTTGTTGCTCACTGAGCTTTTCCCACAGGTAATTCTAGAAAGAGCCTCTGGTAAAGGCAATATTCATTTCATTATCAATTCAATTTTTGTGACAGCCCTGCTAGGGTTCTTAATTTCTTGTGTTAAAACAACAAATGAGATGGCCCAACTGCAATCTCTAATAGGTATCAGGGGTCAGTAATCATTCATTTGTTACAGTGCCTCTCACCCGAAGGATGGAGATGAATATTTGTCCTCCTAATGGCAAGAGCTGTAAATTAGTTTTATTTCACTGTTAAATCTAGAGGCCTGAAAATTAGGACGACCAGCCCTTAGCTGTGAAGAAAATGTATCAGCTCAAAGGATTTTCTGCTTTAGGCAAATAGGCAGCTCATAATCACCCATTAAACAGTCACAGTGGCTGTCTCCTGACACCCTTTGCAACCCCAAGTTGTGACTAGCAAAACTTTTCAAATCTGATGTCCAGTTCTGGGCTAGTGACGCCAGTTCCACTTTTTGCCAAGGAAGAGAAGTGAACATCTCCTGCAGGTACTGCACAGTTATTTCATCCTTCCCTGAAGACAGGCATGTTCAAAACAGGGAACAATGGATTGCTCTTTGGAGGTACATCTTGTCTCCATTATTAAGGGAGCTTCAGATGAGTAGCTCAGATCTGAACATGTGTATTTTTTTAGACATATACATTTAGACAACACGAATCCCACCCAGAATTTATCCAGTTTGTCACAGGTGTTTCTTCTGCTAAATAATACTATTCTTCTCCTTGAGGTCTTTGCAAGCACTGTGGGCCTAAAAGATGTCATGCTGAGCTAGCATGGACTCTCTGTGTATTTGGAAATTGTAGGGTAAGCCTTCACTGCATGCTCATGGGGTAGAAAGGAGGAAGATGAAGGGTTTTAAAGACAGATGGAATGCTGACAGGGGCATTAAAGTGCCTAACAGCCTTCACTAAGCAAGTAGCTACTGGCAAAGTCTCAGAAACAATTGAGTGGTCCTCCTGGGAGAGTGAGTGTCTCTCTTGCAATAACTCTGCTCACGATTCATACCTTTGGCTAGAGAAGCTTCAGAAAACACCATATAGTCATTCCTGGTCCCAGAGGTCTGCCCCGAGCTCTCCTAGCTCTACATGACACCAGAAGGGTATGTAATGCCCACCCAGACTGACTCGAGTTATCACAGGATAGTGATACAGTCCCTTGCAGGAAAGCCCCGCTGTTCAGCCCAGGGTCACACCCAGACAGGGAGCAGGAACTGCATCTGGGAGCTCAGCGGCCCGAGTGCTGGGCGGTGGAGCTGTGCCGTCTCTTGCGCGCATTCACCCTGGCACAGGAAGCAGGTAGGCAGCACTGCAGTGTGAGAGACAGGGAGCAGATCTTCCCTCCTTGCCCCATCCCTAAGCCACCATGTTTCCTTCCTCCAGCCCTGGCAGCCCTTTGGGAAGAAAGAGAGAGGTTTATCCTGGGAAAGAAAGGCTGAAACAGCTTCGATGCGTTAAAGTGTCATCTTGTTCAATAACATGTCACACAGAAAGCTCTATAAAAAGCTCTCTGTAGAAAGCTGAAAATAATAATAATAAAAATATCCACCCCCTCTCAAAGCCTCAGAAGCTGTATGTGTATCAGAATAGTTGTACAATTATTCACTCCTGTCACGTGCAAGGAATGGAGAATTGTACAGGCAGACAAGTTTTTAGGAACATTTGTTAAGCTGCTTTCATGGGGAGGACCTGGCTGAAGTTGAAACATAAAAACTTCCCACAAGACAAGAGAGGGTGTGAGAGGGGACATTAAAGTGAAATGAATTGAATAAGAGATGTGGTCCCTCCGCCCCCTTTCTCCAGCGTCTCAGATCTGAGGCATTTTGACAGGACAAATTGGAAAAAGAATAAACGCCGTTGTTCTCTGTGCTCTGCTTTTTTTGCAAGCAGAGCATTGCACACTCTGAGGCTGTCAATACAGTATCTTTCCGTAAGCAAGAATGTTAACTTAGAAGGTTGTTGGATTTTTTTTTTTTCTTTCTTTAACAAAACTCTTTAAGCTTCCACTCTATTAATAGAGATAATTTTCTTGCTCGGGGTGGAACATTGTCTCCTCTGGCTAAGATGAGCCTCCCTTTCTGTTCTTTCCTTCCAGCTGCATCCTCCCCATGTGAAGAAAAATTCTAGAAGAACTATTCTTTGAGAATTTGAGGGGGAGGAAGAAGAAAGGACAGGCTATGATTTGCACAAAATTAAAAGAAGAGATATTTGTGACACAAGCCAAATGTTCCCACAGAAATGTCCCTTTCCTTACTGCAAAGAATGTATCAATGAAGCATGAGCATACGCTACACAAACAAAAAAATTTCCCCAGACTTGCAGTTTGTTTTTCATGCCCAAAACTAGTGGCTTGCACTGGTTTTCTGGATCGCTTGGCATTTTTTCTCCTTTCTTAAGACTGACTGCGCAAACTCAAGACACGCTTTCAGCTGACATTGGAATATTGATTACTTTTGTGTTGTCTTGTGACAGGGAGACTTCTTTTCATTCAATGCCACACCCACATTGCATTTACCCGGGGCGAAGGCAAGTTGAAAGCTAAGGAAGGTCACTAGTGCAGCAGGGGCAGGGACAGGTAGGGGAAAGACAAGTTACTCTGAGTCCAGCACAATTTATTTTCCTCTATTCTTTTCCTAATTCTCCTGAAACCTGAGCATGACCTCCACCACACCAGGCCATTATGGACGGGTTTGAGATGCCTGTCACCTGCTGGTACCAGCGGACCCTCAGCAGGAGGAAGACAGGTGTGATTTTAAGCCACTGTTTCGTTTCCCCAGACACAGCTCTCAGAAGAAGGTCTTAAGCAAAAATGAGGAGTATCTTACAGCTCATACATTGCTCATGGCTACTACAGAAATGTAGGCACAAACACAACCTTTGACAGGACAGGGAGCCAGTGTCGGCAGCATTGCGGGCCCTGTGCTCCCTCCCTGCTCCACTTGCATGGTCCCAGCCCAAGGTCTGAACTCAGCTGCAACCTGCCTGGTGTAGGCTTAACTGCACATGACCCTGTGGCAGTTGGAAGAGCAACGTGACATAGACTGTAGAGCAAATCCTCGGCCAGTGGATGTGTGTGGATGGGATTGGAGACGTCAGTCCCACCAAGAGAGGCTGCAGACTTGCTCGTTCCTTCTCTCCTTCCAACAGACCAGTGATGTATGCGCTGTCCTTTGGCACTCCCAGGGTGCACTTCTGAAAGAGCAGTTAGTAGATTTAAGTGTCATATAATTGTGATAGCTGGAGGCTGCCTGATAGAAGGAAAGCATTTCAATTGTCTCGGGGTGAATTTGGCTTAATTATCTCAGATGACACCAGCAAACCTGCTCTTCTTGGAGCCATGCTGTTACTGTAGTAACTTGTAAATGAATATTGGATGATGACTTATTAGAGCCAGTCTAAACTGGTAAGTTTATGAGCACAGTGGGCAATCATTTATCTTCTTTTATGTTTAAATTCTTTTCCATAGTAATTTCTTCTTCGGTGTGAATGTAAAAGACCAAATCAACAGGTCAGATACAGGGCTCTGCCTCACCTATCAGACAGAGCAGATGCAGCCTGGAACTACTTTATCACTTCGCTTTTAATTAAAACCTATAAGGGTTTCGCACTTTGTTAACGTGCTTTATCCAACTACAAAGTGGATAAAGGATGAAATGAACCTTCAGATAATTCTGCATTTTGGGTTATCTCTTTTTACATATGTAGGGCATTCACTGTGTCACCCAAACCCACAACCAGCATTGCCAGTAGTTGCGTCTTGCCCTTCTGGAGCAAGAGCTGATAGCGTGTGCCTTATCTTCTGATACTTAGAATCACAGAACTGTAGAATCGTTTTGGTTGGAACAGACTTTTAAGATCATTGAGTCCAACTATTAACCCAGCACTGCCAAGTCATCACATCTGACTGCATCACTTCCCTGAGCAGCCTGTTCCAGTGGTTTACAACCTTTCAGTGACGATATTTTTCCCGTTTCCTCTCATCCTATCGCTTGTTATTCAGTAGAAGAGACTGATCTCCACCTCACTACGGCCTCCTTTCAGGCAGTTGCAGAGAGTGGTAAGGTCTCTCCTCAGCCTCTTTTTCTCCAGGCTAAACAACCCCAGTTCCCTCAGATGCTCCTCACAGGACTTGTCCTCTAGACCCTTCACCAGCTTCATTGCCCCTCTCTGGACAAACTTCAGCACCTCAATGTCGTTCTTGTAGTGAGGGGCCTAAAACCGGACACAGTGTTCAAGGTGTGGCCTCACAGAGTACAGAGGTATCATTGCTTCCCTAGCCCTGCTGGCCACACTATTTCTGATACATTTGGCTTGTGTAGCTAAAGGAGATGGAGTTTAGAGGCATCACCCATGCTTAGAACAAGATATGAAGTCTTCTGCTAGTCCTGAGAGAAGAGGGTAAATGTCTCCATGCCCCAGTGCATCAACAGTTGCCATGCAACATCAAATACTCTGCAATATGGGGGGTAGGGGGTTGTTTGTTTGTTTTTTTGTCATTGCATTCTGCCCAGTCCTAAAATGCAGCAAAGAGAATTCAAGTTGCAAATTGGGTCCCAAGATCATGTTCCACCCTCCAGACCAGCTTTTTCTGAACCCTTAGAGGACTCCAGCCCTTCTGTGAGGCTCGGCACTCTGCCAGAGGAGGTGTAGGGTCTCCCAGAATTGATCCAGAGAGGGAAATGGTCAGATTATCTCTGAACTGTTACCAGAGGAGGAAAACTGTTCTTCCAACCTGCAGCTGCCCACCCTTTTCACCTTTATTTGTTGGCAGTAACTGTAGCTCAGAATCTAGGATCTGGGTTCATCCCCAGTAGACATCTGCACTTCGGGGAAAATCCTCATCACAGAGGTAGAGTCTGTCTTAACTTCCTTCATGGTCACAGGGGGGACACCAGCTCCTGCTCCACCAAAATGGCCTCTCTTAGGTGCCTCTTTAAAGGTCTTAAATGGTACTGGCAAGAGCACAATTGTGGGTTTCTCCTTGAGGAATAGGAGCAGTTTATTGTCTTCTTCTATTGTTCCCTTTCTTTTTAAAAGCACTTCAAAATTTCCTAGAAGCCATTGTTTCTGTCAAGCGGTCCCAAAGCCCAGTAACAGAGAGCAGAAAGGCAGTGCGGGTGAGGCGAGTGAACATGGATGCAGGAAAAACCTGCACTGATCAAGGATGCTCTGGGTACTATAAGCATGTCTGGTCCTATTTGTTCCCACAGTCACGGCCTCATACTGTGTTTACTCAAAGCTGGAATGCCTTTCTTCTGCTATAACAGATCTTAAATCTAAGATTCATCCTTGGTTAAGCCCTTGGAGCAGGCACAGTGCAATTACCCCAGAGCAGGTGATGTATATCAATTTGCCAGCCTGCCAGCTCTCCGCAGTTCTAGATACTTCCATTGCAATCATTTAATCTCCATGCTTTTCATTTATTCATCTGTGTCAGATGCTTCACAGGACTTGCTCATGTACGTGGTTTACCTTGTATCTGCTTCATGTATTTTATTCCTCAAAGACAGCACAGCCAACACAGCAGCTAACTGGGGTCACTGGTCCGGGTATCCATGACCCATCTGCAGCTTTGGCTGAGGGTCAGCAAGGTTGTGCATCTCCCTTCAGCCTGAAACATGGCAAGTTTCAGTGTCCTCCAACCCGGGCTGGGAATGGTCCATCAAACTTGGGTTTGAAGTAGGAGAAATTGAGAGAATGACCTTGCTCCACCCTACCAGTGTCTACATCTGGATCTCTCTCAGAAAGCATCTTCAAGGCTGAAATGTTTTAATATGGATCCTCTTTATATTTCATTATAATTACATTGTTTTCAATGTAATGTCAAGCTTCTTGATTTTTTTTGCTTGCACTTCAAGTCTACGTGACGGTTCATGCTGAAAAAAAGGGTTTTTGAAAATGAAGTAAGGTGTTTGAATTTGAGAATAATGTCTTTCTTTCCATCTGAGGTACATGTAAAATACTGTAACACATTTTTGCTACATATACCATAAAAAAATTATTTTGTTCCAAAATACTTATAAAAATATGTGGTCTTATGTAAAATTCAGGGTCCTCCCATACAAAAAATGTGTTACTACAGTGTGGACATGTACTAAAGCAGCATTTTCTCTGCACCCTCAGAGGTGTGTAATTAGCATGAAGCAGCCATTAACACATCCCGTGTGCTGTGTCACCAAGTCACGCCTGATTATGTTGCAAAGTGAGATGAGCAAAATGAGCTTGAAGTTGTCCTGTTGCTGCTATTTGATAGTAGGCAAAACAAATCCTTCCAGTGCCAAAGCCACAACAAATATTCAGTACTTAAGAAATTCATAGTGAATAGTTTTTTGTGTAATTAAAGTTTTAAATAAATCCCCAACATGAGCCCTGGCTTGGACTTCTTAGTTTCAGATATGGAAGTACAGCTCCTGACAAAATAGGATGAGGATTTGGGACTTTTTTCCTTCTCTTTTCTTTCATCTGAGAGATTTACAAAATCTCATTATCATACTAAAAAATAGCAAAAGAGAAATTAAACGAAGACCAGGATTAAAAGACTCAGTACTTTCTTCATGTTACCTTTATAGTTCTTTTGAGCATCTGTCCCTGTGTGGTGGGTGTAAGTAATGTGGAGGTGGATGTTAGTGGGTGACAAAGCTTTTATGAGGCAGAAAGAAGCTGAGAATTAGAAAATGATTGGAGGCAGTTTCCATACAGATGAGAAGCAATCAGACCCTGAGAAGCCAAGGAAGAAGAGGAAGACAGTAAGAAAACCGAATAAACGGCACATTTCACTGGTGCAGAAGGTGCCGGTTCGTTCAACAAAATCCCTGAAAGTTGCCACGGAGCTCTCACTCAAAGCACCACACAGCTGCAGACCTGGGTCCTTCCTCACCTACAGAAATCTTCAGGCCAAAGCCAAAAGATCCACGGTTGTCAGGGCTCATTTCCAGGTTGCTCACTCACCTACAGGGTGACTGCATCCCTTGTTGTCCCCTGTCACACGTAGGGTGGTAGAGGACATGAGATAAATGACGGCATGTTAGCAGGGAGTTTCCTGTATCTGGGAGAAAGACCGCATTGCCCTGGAGAGCTGGACTCCTCTCATGCATCTGCCTGGAAAGCCCTGCATGATACTGGATAGTCATTTAGAGCAAGCAGTTCATGGATGGCTTCTAGTCAGTCAATCTCTGCACCCGAGTCGCTCAACCTAAAGTCTTAGACCTGATTTCTGGGTCACTTGTAGCTGCATCAGAGGTTAACGGCGGCTGGATTTTGAAAATACCAAGTGCTCTAGGAGGCAATTCTACCATGAAAAATCAGGGGCTGTGTGATATAAGCTGGGCAACAAAATACGGTCAATACACTTGGATCTTTAATCTCTCTATGACTAAACTCCTTGACCCTAAACTGGGAACTAAACTGTGCTTTAACTCAACATCACAGGTATCTGCTGACAGATGCCTGTGATACACAAACAGAGGCAGTTCCAGCAACAATCCTCATAGAAGAAAAAATGCACGATGCAATGAACTCTTCTCAGAGACAGTTTTGAAAAAAAAAATGCAGTCTCAAATTTTGGACTATTTTCACAAGGACAGCAAAAATAAGCTCATCATCAAAGTGCATGGGCTTCTCTTCCCCCACATCCCACCATTTTTTAAACAAAACAGTCTCAGAACTGTTTAATCTGGACAAAACTGTGTTTTTCCCCACTGCATTATTCTCAGAAACGTTTGAAACAAACATGTAAGTGTTATGAGTCTGTATATAAATATGTGTATGTGTGTTTACGTAAGGGTATATATAATTTAATATACATTTTAAAGTCAGCCTGAATCATGACTTATCCCAAACAACATAAGTTTCACAGTGTTGTACAAAACAGGAAACTGGATCTCGGAGTGGGCTCAGCTGTAGCAGGAGGCAGCGTTAGCACAGGTGGTGGATTTGAAACAGGGAGTGTGAGCACAGCCCCTCTCAACCCCTGGCTCCTACCGAAGGTCACAGCTGTTGAGAACATACATGGCTCCTGCCAAGCCTCCTGTAATGCTGAGGAGGAAAAGGTTTGGACCCACAGAAGGAGCAGATTTGGGAGGAGGATTAGACTGCAATGTCTCAGGGTGTGCTAAAGCTGAACTGATTGTAGAGAAGGGGCACTGTCTGCTGGTTTGCTTTGGCAGGCATGTTTGATGGGTTTATTTTAATCTCTGCTGTTTTCTGTGTGACCCTGCCCAAAAGCCCCACCATGATGGCCTTCAGAATACACCATTGACTCTCCCAAGCAAACATCCCAGCCCATGGCTGAATTAATGAGTGTTTGCAAAGTTGTAAGTGATCACTGGATAAAATGCGGTTGCACAGGTATAAAGTGTCTGGAAAAGGATGATTATCCATAGCATCTGCTTTGCTGTCAGAAATCCTTATCGACTGGGCAACAAACAAGTCCTTGTCCTCACTCCTTGAGATGTTTTCAGCACACGTTGGCACTGTTCACAAGCGTGTAAAAGGCTGATTTTTTGCATATTATGTACATTACTGTAAGTAAAAGTATGAATGAGGCATCCATGCTCCCAGTATAGCACTGGGAAACACTGGGAAATGCAGAAGGATGGCATTTAGCCTTCACACTGAAGACCTAAACAGAGTTTATTCTTCTAAAAGGCAGTGGTGCTGCTTGCCCTGCTTTTAATCCAGATCATCAGAGGCTGGGTCCTCTCCCACGGGGCAAGAGGATTGGATTCAACCCTCCCTCACTGTGGGGGGTTTGCAGTGAGCAAATTCCCTATTTTCAAGTCAGGACATTAATCGCAAGGCATTTGTAGCCACCTTTGCTCTCCCATTTGAAGCTGTGCCAATGTGCAGCAGAGAAGTAGGGCTTGAGGGATTGTGGTGTAGCCAGTGCCTGCACCCCACAGGGCTGGGAGCTCATCCAGCAGGGGAGCAGTGTGGGTTGCTGCCTCTGTTTCCACTGTTTTTGCTCTAGTTGTCCTAAAGCCTTTGGTAGTCAACAGACAAAAGTTTCCTCAGAGCCTGCGGAGCAATACCAAAGCCCTCTGTCTTGAGTGGGTACCTTAGCTTTGTAGCACCAAACTCAGAGGTATGCTGGTGTCTTCTCTCCCTCTTGGAGATCTTGGAGACCTCTAACTCCTGGATCTATCCTTCGACCTTCCCCTGGATTTTCTATCAAGTCACTGGTGACTGGAGGTGTAATGGTGTTAGGGAGCCGTGGATTTACACCCTCGTGTGAACAGGCATCCATTACTTTCTCCACGGCCTAAGTTGTCCCCAGCACAGCAGGAAAAGCCCATATGGGTACAACTCTCTCTTGACTGAAATAGGGGTGCTCTTCTGCTAAGAAGCAGAAGAAACAGAAGAAAGTCTAGAAAACAGCAAAGCCTTTGTGGGTCTGCCCTGAGAATGGGTTTGGTCCTGGCTGCATATAGAAAGCGGTGTCCAGGGGGATGTTCCTTCAGCATCTGTTGGGATGATTACACTCCGGGGCTCTGCATGGGCTATGAAAGGAGCTGGTGTTTTTCAGAGTTAGCCACCTACTCCTCAGATGTCAAAGTTAAAACAGATGAGTCACACCTAGAGCTGAGATTTTTTTTTTTTCATTTTTTAGCAGACAGTCTGAGAAAGCCCGGAGCAGGACCCAGAATCCGTGTCTCCCAACTCCAAATATAACTTCTTTTTTTTTTAAAAAAAAAAGCACAGTATGTTTATGAATTGCTCTTTGCCAGATTACCTGTTTGTAGAAAGAATTACACTGTAATAAGTTGCATTATTAAAAAGAAATTTTTCTTTGAGCAGCAGAGTGTGGTTTCCTGTGGTTTGGTCTCTTGCATGAGATTATCTTGCGACTAATGAGGAGCACTCTGGCTGAAGCCTTTTCTCCTGTTCATAAAGACACTGCCTCATGTGGGTTCTCTGGTGCTGTAATGCATTTGGGATCAAACATCCATTGTTTAGGTTCTCTCCTGCCTGACAGTGTAATATTGCCCACATGGCAACCTGTTCCTCACTGGAAATGCGAAAGAGTCATACTCCTCCACGCTGCTGCCTCTTCTCAAAAATCTGGCTTGAAAATCAAAGCCTTTGAGACTTCTGTCACACAGTTAAATTTGACTGGATTGGGCCAACAGGCTAAAAGATAATTGGGAATAATACTAGACTGACACAACAATACATAAACCTGATTTTATTATGTAATAGGGCAATAAATGATGGAAAGTAAATACTGAAGCAGATTAAACATGTTAAAAATGTTTGTAAATATTTATTCAAGCATTTAAATGCACTCAGGGTGACCATTTTAGGTCCATTTTGCATTTCAGTCTTAGAGGTTTGATTCACAGCCATATGAAAGACAAACAAGGGCACAGACACCCCAACAGTTACATTCATACCTCAAATGTAAAAGTAAAATAATAGTTTTCTGTGAGACCTTTTTTCACAGAGACAGAGAATTTTTAAACATTTCTTTCAGAATATTATGAAATTCAGAATTTGGAAACAGAAATGTTGAATAATTCAGAATCCAGATTTTGAAGATGATTCTCACCTAGTCAGAGAATAAAAATAGATCATGTGGTTTGTGCTGGATTTCCAGAATTTTCAATAAACCTGAACTGAACAAAGTCAGACCAAAAATCCTTTGCTGAAGCAATTCATGGAAATTTTTCAGAAAATGTGAGATGTGAAAGGAAATTCTCAATTATTGGCCCACCCCCCCAAAAACCAACCAACCAACCAACCAAAATTAAAAACCCCACAAATGAAAGAAAGAAGAACACACAATGAAGAAATTGCTCATTGTAGTTTATTTTTCCAGTTCCTGAGCCATAGAAACATGCTTGTCATAAAGTGATTTTTGGAGATACTTGTATTTATACCGTGGATAAAATTCAGATGGATGAGGTACCATTGCTCTCCATGCTTATCACATTAGGAGAATGCATTTCTAAATTCAATTACATCCTCAGTGGAAATGGTTTCTCTGACTCCAGTAATCTTTGGAGAAGAATTATACACTGTCTATAAAGCTTCACATTTCAAAACCTAATTTTGAATGTTATTCTAGAGGTTAATTTAAGATTCATCTTCCTAAAGAGGAGTTAAATAAAACTGATAGAAGGCTGGAACTTGTCAAGTGCTTGAGAGGTTTATCAGCATGTGAGTATGAGTTCATTAGTTTTAATTAGTATAATCACTAATGTTGCATTAACAGTTTGGTGAGAGAAAGTAATTGCTCACACCCACTGTATTAGATTGAGAGATTAGAATTCATTTTATGAGGCAATTATCATTTCAGGGATTTTTAAAAATGCTTTTACGATCTGCTATTGCAGTAGCCTCCTTCACCAAAAAGAGTTTAAATTAACCATAACTTTCATCCTAATGGGATGCAAAAATTAATGCAGAATTAAGTGTGAACCAGCAATCCCACCGCGATAAGCAGGCAGCTAAAGTCACAAACCTTGATTAGTTTATAATGACCTGTTTTATTTCCCAGACAATGATAGTCATTTATCTGTCCTCAATTCATTATCCTCTTGGAAAGCTTATATTCTTGAATATCATACAGCAAAACAAATAAAATATGAGAAGGGAAAAGTAGAATAGTACTATAGAAGCAATAATTCTCCAAAGAAAAAACTGTGAAGTTCAATGATAGGGCTTAAAGAGTCAATTATTCTTCATATCAAATGTCAGAGGAAGAAGGAACAGCTCTCTCTGACACCCAGTGTCAGGGGAAGAACCACAAATTTCACAGCAGCAGCAATCACAACCCTGCTCTGCCAGTCACATTCCTTGGCAGGTACTGACAAAACGAGAATGGAGATCCAGGACTTTGGCAATGAAGCCCTGATCATCTGAGAGCTGGGACAGTTGTTCCAAGACATTGCCTTCCAAAACATCCTGGAAAGGCAAAGTGCAAGTTCTGGTGGGAAAAACTGCTTACAGTAAGAATGCCTACTCTCACATCAACACTGTAATGGAAGCCATCATGGTATCCATAGAGAGATGAGACAACACACAATTTCCAACTTATCTGGCGCCTACTACACAGGATTATGCTTGACCTGGTTCAAGCACATCTCAAAAATAGCTGAATAAAGCTCAAATCTGCTATGACTTGGATGTGGCATGGAGAACAACTGTTAGATGTTAAAACCATACTGTTGTTCCTGTAATTTTGGGTACACATGTTAAAATCAGCAGACATGGGACAGTATTTGGGGAATTACATGAATCTTCCTAAAACATGTGTTTAAGCAAAATGGGCTTATAGATGTATGTACGCTTGAGTCTTATACTCCTTGTAAGCATCTCCAAAGAAGTTCAGAGAGAAACAATGTCCTCTTATGTTTAAGCATCTAAAATTTAGATCCATCTAGACAGATGAGATCTTAGCTTTAGTCTGGTGCCAGCCAGTGCCACCTTTAGGAGGTGAATTACTCCAGCTAATATCTGAATCCTCCACTGAGAAGGGCTGCCACCCTCCGTTGACTGCAGAGGCACTCCAAGATGACGAGGTTTCCTTGTGGGGTGGCTGAATCGGGTAGGGTGAATCATGACTGGCCTTTCTGTGGCTTAGG